>NW_026604362.1:0-63770 GCF_024763615.1 Phlebotomus papatasi | reverse complement strand
TGCGTGCTTTCTCAACAAACGGAATCGATTCTCCGTAGATTGTGAGAGGTGGAATCGGACCACACAACGACCTTTTAGATATTATAAGGGCCTGTGACTTTTAGGGTTTAAATGAAGGCCATTATGAATCGCCCAGGACTCTATGCGAGCTAAAACCATGTTTAGGTGGTTAAAAGTCTCTGTTGGATTACTTGGGTCACCATCAGAAAACACTTGCAGGTCATCTGCATATAGATGGTAAGAGCAACCGAGTAAGGACGACGGAAGGTCATTTATAAACAATGAGAAGAGAAGTGGGCCCAATAGCGACCCCTGAGCCACGCCACAAAGCAAACTTGCAGGCCCAGACAAGCGACCACCTGCCCTGACTCTCTGAGTGCGTCCATCGAGGTAGGACCTAACCAGAGACACGGCGGGAGAAGAGAAATTAAATTTTTGGCACAGTTTAAAGCAAAGGAGGTCATGAGGAATGCTATCGAAAGCTTTGGAAAAATCTAAAAGAAGTAGCACGACAAATTTACGATTATCCAGAGACTGAGCAATATCATGTTGTACACGAAGTAATGCAGAAGTAGTGCTGTGCCCAGCGCGAAATCCTGACTGAAATTCAGCAAGAAGACGCGCAGAGTCTAAATAAACAGTGATCTGCTCCAGAAGTAAGGCCTCAAAAACTTTAGAAAGAACGGGTAATAGACTTATTGGTCTATAGTCCGACAGATTCACTGGGTTACCAACTTTAGGAATGGGTATTACCAAAGCTGACTTCCATAGACTTGGATAGGAAGAGGAAGTGATAATGAAATTAAATGTGCTACATAGGATTGGTAGAATAACCGGGAGAATCAATCGAACAAAAGCCAAGGAGACCTCATCATCCCCCTTTGCCTCAGATCTAACACGTGAGATGGCAAAAATTACTTCCTGGGGCGACACACACTGAAAACCGAAGCCCTCCCAAGGCTCATGAGGCAATGGTGGGCAGGTAACAGGTGCAGCCGCCACACTAGAAGTGAAGTACCTATTTAGTTGATCGGCATCAGGGCCAGATGCAACTGAAGAGCGAAGAGATGGTTTCAGGCCAAGCCGTCTGATATTTCTCCAGAGAATATTAGGTGGAAGATCAGTATCGAGACACCGTGAGTAATACGCTTTTTTAGCTCTGCGAATCTGGGACGAAACTCTATTGCGCAAACTAATGAAGATAGCGCGATCGGAAGAGAGACCACTGCGCTTCCATTTTTTACGAGCTGCCTCGCGTTTCTTCATGCTCTTCAAGATAGGAATAGTCAGCCAAGGGGTATTTAAGTTTTTTATAAGTACCCGTTTTTTAGGAACAACATCATCAAAAATGGTATTGATTCGATGTGTCAGCATATCAATGCGATCAGAGGCACTTGGCAAAAGAGAGATTTCGTCCCAGCAGTACATAGCTGCCGCAGACTGGGCCAGAGATGGAGCACACTTAGAAACATCAGGGATTAAAGTTGTCTCATTTCTGGAACGAGGAAGGCGGAAATTGTACGAGACGAAGATAACATCATGATCAGAGATCTGAGGGCACGATCTTTGTCCGTAACGCAACAATCTATCAACTGCTTCCGTTGGTAGAATCACAAGGTCCAGCAGAGACTGGGATCTTGTGGGATTGAGGGATATGTGCGATAGTGAGCGAGACTCCAAGGCATCAAGCAGCCTCTTGCTTAGAGAATTGCGACACGCCAAGTTGACATTGAAATCCCCCATGATAATAAAATTTTCATTTACTGAGGCAAAGTCAAGAAAACTTTCAAGATGTTTAATGGAAGATACTGGTGGCGGGAGGTATCCACAGAAGATCAGTAAATTGGACTCAGGAAGGACGATTTTAACTCCGATATACTCTAAGGACTGATCGCAATCAGAACAGAAGAGCACAGATACCAAGCGCCGGTGGACGTAAACTCCCACCCCGCCCCCGCGACGGCCATCCCGATCCCGTCGGAAAAGACGGAAGCCCGGAACACTCACAGCCTCATCAGAATCGGTAGAGTCCAGCCAGGATTCACTGACACAAAGTACACTTGGAGAAATGTCTCGAACAAGTAAACGAATTTCGTCAATATGACGCCTCACACTCCGAGAGTTGATGTGAGCTACAGTGAACGAGAACTTAGGGTTCTCACAAATTTTTCTAAGACTGAAGGTCTTAGGTGCAACCGACCTCTCATCAGCGATACTAAGAGTCTCAGTATGATCAAAAGAACAAGAAGCGTTAGAAAGACTATCAATAATGCAAACAGAATCATCCAAAAAGTTACGAGAGTGGGCAGAACCCGTGAATACGGAAGAAACTGAAGAAACAGAGACTGCATCAGTTGAAGAAATTCCAGATGGAAGACAGGTATCAAGTGGTGCGAGACTCTCAACTCCTCGACGCCCCCGGGGTCCGAAAAAACCACTCCTTGACGCCAGCTCCAGGAGGCCAGACATCAGGGCTCAATAGATTTCCGAGGAATTCACGTGAGATGGCAATTCTGAATGAGTTGTACATCACCGATGTAACCTTGCGGGGAGGTCTCAGCTGCACCACAGAAGAAGTATAGCCCAATGACGACAGATAATCGCGTATACAATCTGCCGTAACATTCAGTGCCAATCTTGTAACAAATAACTGAGCCAACCCCGGCGCGATCATCCCATCCGCAGCCGTACTCCGAGTAGGGGCAGCAGAAAACGGACATGAAGCGGACGAGCCAACGATGAGAGGTCGCCTTTTATTTTCGGCTCTGCGAACACGACGAGTCTCCTCACGACTACGCTTAACACGATCACCACAATACGAGGCACCACCATTATCAGCCGTGCCGGTCCGTCCATCGGGCAAAGCTCCAGCATCGCCAGGAGTAGAGGACTCACGATGATCCTTGACCGACACGGGTCCCGGAATGGGATCCGTCACCTCCACAATAGTCTCAAGAGCAGGCACCGATGCCAGTGGTGCCGACGTCGCCGCAATCGGTTCCGGTACCAAACCAGAACTCGACGAACCCGATCCAAGCCCGGAAAAACCGGGAACAAAACTCGCTGAGACATTAGTTCCGGACGCTGTAGTCATCACGGCAACAGAGCCGCTGGAGGCAGAAAACGCTCTACCCGTGCATGACGGAGCAGGCAAAGCGGGCAACGGTCGGCCCAGGACCGGAGAACCCGGCCCCCCACACAAAATATCTCTATAGAACACTTTGGATGAAGCATTAGCTCGTTTGAAAATCGGGGAAGAAGTGCTATGTGGCCCAGAAAGATCACCCAAACCATGCGTCATAAGAGATGCAGCCGCTAGGGGTCCAGGAGGACCAGCGGTATCAGACGGTCGGCCAGAATTTACTCCCCAGAAGGTCATCGCATCCAGGCGATATTCCAGGGCCTTTATGTCGGAGCGCAATGTCCTGCATTGAGCAAGTTCCGTTCTCAAACTAATATTTTCTTCCCAAAGGGCCTTGATTTTACCCTCCAGCTTATCAAGTCTAGCATACACCGCACCCCATGACAGTTCCTCCGCTGCATCAGCGGGCGCAGAGTGACAGGATAGGCCATTTTGATCATTGCAATCCCCGTGGTCACCCGACACGAGAGACGCATTTGTGCTCTTGCTGCGATTGGATAACTTACATAACTTTCTTGCATATTATGTACAAAACACTTCAGATACCTTTTGTGGTCAGAGGATTTCTGAAGCTTCCTCCTGGAAATTATAGATCTTAGCACAGTTCAAGTTAAAAGAAGGTTCTAAATGGATTTAAAGTCATAGGCCTCCTTCACTCATAGTTTTTCTCATAGTTAGATAATCGACTTTAAAGATTTTCAAACACTTTCGTGCATTTCTCGTCCATTTTTCCTCATTTCCGAGTTAAACTCGGCACATCTCAAGCCTGAAGAAGGCCCTAAACAAATGCAAAGTTTGAGGCCCCTATCTCTCATAGTTTCCGAGATAATCGACTTTAAAGATTTTCAAACACTTTTGTGCATTTCTCGTCCAATTTTCCTTATTTCCGAGTTAAATTCTGCACATCTCAAGCCTGAAGGAGGCTCTAAACAAATGTAAAGTTTGAGGCCCCTATCTCTCATATTAGGTGAGATTCTTAACAATCTCACCTACTATAATCCTAACAAAATTTCATGTCGTCCGATCGAGCTCAAACTTGGCCAAAATGTGTTTCAGCACTTTCTGATCACGAATATATATGTGGCTAATTTACGTTCCCGGCCGGCCGGCCGCTCTTTGGAGCTTAATAGCTCCTAAACTAAAAGAGATATCGACTTGCGGTTTTCGGCAAAGGTTATATATCGGGTGAAAATTGCAACTTGGTGCATTGACCCCCCACCCCCGACCCCTCCTTACGACATTTTGAAGACCCCCCTTTTTTTGTTTTCTCAATAGCTACGTTCCTATGGCATCGAGCAGGCTCAAATTTTAATATGTTATAGCTGGGCCTTAGAGCTTTCCATCAATACCAAACTTAAGGTCCCCCGACCCCCCTGACCCGAGCTATAAGGGTTCAAAAAAAATTTCTTAAAATGGCCATAACTCCGGTTTTAATTGTCAGAATTTAAAAAGTGAGGGCTTTTTGGAAAGCTCTCGTGAAATGCCACTTCCCCTTCTAACATCGCAAGTTCATAAAACCACCGCTAGGGGCGCTATTATTAAAAAGAAAATTTTTAAATCTTAAAAGTTAAATAACTCAAAAATTCCATTGTGCATCGGACTGAAATTTTAGTATGTTGTAGCCGTTGATTATACCTATCAAACAAAAAAAACCTTAAGTCGATCTAAAGCCCCTGACCCGAGCTATAAGGGGTCAAAGTTCGAACATTCACCGGCCTCTATATCCGGTTCTAACTAACATAGCGACCTAAATTTTACCTTTTTGGTTTCGTCTCGATGAGCACTTTCAGATGGAAGTTCAAAAAGTCACCACAGGTGGTGCTGTGATAGCGTCAAAATTCATCGAAATTCAAAGTCACTTTTCTCAAAAACGGCATTGTGCAAGTTAATGAAATTTTAGTATGTTGTAGTCCAGTCTAGGACGTTTCCAAAATGGTGCAAATGTGCGCTGTGGTTAAAACAGAACCGGAGATATGAGGGGTCAAAGTTCACAAAATTCAAAAAATCATATCTCCGGTTCTATTTGACCGATTTTGATGAGTGAGGGCTTAAACGAAGGATCTCACCAAATTCTACAACTTTCTAGAACATTTGAACTTCGTGGGACCAACACCAGGGGCGCCACAGTCAAAAAATCAATTTCAATATCACATAACCTCAATTATCTCGACTGTCGCTGAACCGATTTTGATTATTACTTGGACGTAATTGTAGAGAACATTTCGTCTCTATATATCGTCCATACATCATTTTTCGATCAGATAATGCGATATGTCCAATTTTTGCCGTTTAAGTGTGAAAAAAAATTATTTTTCCCATAATAAAGCTTTGACATCACTCAGATGCCAATTTGACTGCCTCTACTCCACCCAGATACTTAAAATAGGGTTTTAAATTTAAAGTGTCACAAAATACAACAATTCTTTGATATAGTTGAAGTTCATCAAATGAACACTTGGGGTATCTGGTCGAAAAAACGAGTTTAGAAACATAATTCCGCGCTTATCTCGGCTTCTGATTAATCGATGAGATCAAGTTCTTCAGCAAAATTATAGAGAACTTTCTGGTCTATGTTTCATCCATATATCACTTTTGTGCCAGTTCATCCAAATCCTTGATATTTTGGTTTAAATACAAAATTTGTACAATTTCACGAATTTGATTCAAAATAACTGAATGGCGTCCCAAACTTTAGCTCTAAATCGAATTTGCATGCATTCCGAGTTAGCTCACGTTAAGAATCTCACCTACAATAAGCCGGTTAGGATTGTCTTTCCCTTTTCCGAGATAATCGACTTTAAAGATTTTCAAACACTTTTATGCATTTCTCGTCCAATTTTCCTTATTTCCGAGTTAAATTCTGCACATCTCAAGCCTGAAGGAGGCTCTAAACAAATGTAAAGTTTGAGGCCCCTATCTCTCATAGTTTCCGAGATAATCGACTTTAAAGATTTTCAAACACTTTTATGTCATTTTCCTCGTTAAATTCTGCACATTTGAAGGAGGCTCTAAACTTAAAGTTTGAGGCCCCTATCTCTCATAGAGTTACTTTAAAGATTTTCAAACACTTTTATGCACATCTCAAGCATATCTCAAGAAGGAGGCTCTAAACAAATGTAAAGTTTGAGGCCCCTATCTCTCATAGTTTCCGAGATAATCGACTTTAAAGATTTTCAAACACTTTTATGCATTTCTCGTCCAATTTTCCTTATTTCCGAGTTAAATTCTGCACATCTCAAGCCTGAAGGAGGCACTAAACAAATGTAAAGTTTGAGGCCCCTATCTCTCATAGCTTCCGAGATAATCGACTTTAAAGATTTTCAAACACTTTTATGCATTTCTCGTCCAATTTTCCTTATTTCCGAGTTAAATTCTGCACATCTCAAGCCTGAAGGAGGCTCTAAACAAATGTAAAGTTTGAGGCCCCTATCTCTCATAGTTTCCGAGATAATCGACTTTAAAGATTTTCAAACACTTTTATGCATTTCTCGTCCAATTTTCCTTATTTCCGAGTTAAATTCTGCACATCTCAAGCCTGAAGGAGGCTCTAAACAAATGTAAAGTTTGAGGCCCCTATCTCTCATAGTTTCCGAGATAATCGACTTTAAAGATTTTCAAACACTTTTATGCATTTCTCGTCCAATTTTCCTCATTTCCGAGTTAAATTCTGCACATCTCAAGCCTGAAGGAGGCACTAAACAAATGTAAAGTTTGAGGCCCCTATCTCTCATAGCTTCCGAGATAATCGACTTTAAAGATTTTCAAACACTTTTATGCATTTTTTCTCGTCCAATTTTCTAAACTGTATTTCCGAGTAATCGAAATTTTGCACATCTCAAGCCTGAAGGAGGCACTAAACAAATGTAAAGTTTGAGGCCCTTTTATGCATATCTCTCATAGCCTTTAAACAAATGTAAAGAGATAATCGACTTTAAAGATTTTCAAACACTTTTATGCATTTCTCGTCCAATTTTCCTTATTTCCGAGTTAAATTCTGCACATCTCAAGCCTGAAGGAGGCTCTAAACAAATGTAAAGTTTGAGGCCCCTATCTCTCATAGTTTCCGAGATAATCGACTTTAAAGATTTTCAAACACTTTTATGCATTTCTCGTCCAATTTTCCTCATTTCCGAGTGAAATTCTGCAAATCTCAAGCCTGAAGGAGGCTCTAAACAAATGTAAAGTTTGAGGCCCCTATCTCTCATAGTTTCCGAGATAATCGACTTTAAAGATTTTCAAACACTTTTATGCATTTCTCGTCCAACTTTCCTTATTTCCGAGTTAAATTCTGCACATCTCAAGCCTGAAGGAGGCTCTAAACAAATGTAAAGTTTGAGGCCCCTATCTCTCATAGTTTCCGAGATAATCGACTTTAAAGATTTTCAAACACTTTTATGCATTTCTCGTCCAATTTTCCTTATTTCCGAGTTAAATTCTGCACATCTCAAGCCTGAAGGAGGCTCTAAACAAATGTAAAGTTTGAGGCCCCTATCTCTCATAGTTTCCGAGATAATCGACTTTAAAGATTTTCAAACACTTTTATGCATTTCTCGCCCAATTTTTCTTATTTCCGAGTTAAATTCTGCACATCTCAAGCCTGAAGGAGGCTCTAAACAAATGTAAAGTTTGAGGCCCCTATCTCTCATAGTTTCCGAGATAATCGACTTTAAAGATTTTCAAACACACTTTTATGCATTTCTCGTCCAATTTTCTTCATTTTCAAGTGAAATTTTGCACATCTCAAGCCTGAAGGAGGCTCTAAACAGATTTTGAAAATTGGACGAGAAATGCATAAAAGTGTTTGAAAATCTTTAAAGTCGATTATCTCGGAAGCTATGAGAGATATGGGCCTCAAACTTTACATTTGTTTAGTGCCTCCTTCAGGCTTGAGATGTGCAAAATTTCACTTTGAAATGAGGAAAATTGGACGAGAAATGTATAAAAGTGTCTGAAAATCTTTAAAGTCGATTATCTCGGAAGCTATGAGAGATAGGGGCCTCAAACTTTACATTTGTTTAGTGCCTCCTTCAGGCTTGAGATGTGCAGAATTTAACTCGGAAATGAGGAAAATTGGACGAGAAATGCATAAAAGTGTTTGAAAATCTTTAAAGTCGATTATCTCGGAAAGTATGAGAGATAGGGGCCTCAAACTTTACATTTGTTTAGTGCCTCCTTCAGGCTTGAGATGTGCAGAATTTAACTCGGAAATGAGGAAAATTGGACGAGAAATGCATAAAAGTGTTTGAAAATCTTTAAAGTCGATTATCTCGGAAACTATGAGAGATAGGGGCCTCAAGCTTTACATTTGTTTAGAGCCTCCTTCAGGCTTGAGATGTGCAGAATTTAACTCGGAAATGAGGAAAATTGGACGAGAAATGCATAAAAGTGTTTGAAAATCTTTAAAGTCGATTATCTCGAAAACTATGAGAGATAGGGGCCTCAAACTTTACATTTGTTTAGAGCCTCCTTCAGGCTTGAGATGTGCAAAATTTAACTCGGAAATAAGGAAAATTGGACGAGAAATGCATAAAAGTGTTTGAAAATCTTTAAAGTCGATTATCTCGGAAACTATGAGAGATAGGGGCCTCAAACTTTACATTTGTTTAGAGCCTCCTTCAGGCTTGAGATGTGCAGAATTTAACTCGGAAATGAGGAAAATTGGACGAGAAATGCATAAAAGTGTTTGAAAATCTTTAAAGTCGATTATCTCGGAAACTATGAGAGATAAGGGCCTCAAGCTTTACATTAGTTTAGAGCCTCCTTCAGGCTTGAGATGTGCAGAATTTATCTCGGGAATGAGGAAAATTGGACGAGAAATGCACAAAAGTGTTTGAAAATCTTTAAAGTCGATTATCTCGGAAACTATGAGAGATAAGGGCCTCAAGCTTTACATTTGTTTAGAGCCTCCTTCAGGCTTGAGATGTGCAGAATTTATCTCGGGAATGAGGAAAATTGGACGAGAAATGTATAAAAGTGTCTGAAAATCTTTAAAGTCGATTATCTCGGAAGCTATGAGAGATAGGGGCCTCAAACTTTACATTTGTTTAGAGCCTCCTTCAGGCTTGAGATTTGCAGAATTTAACTCGGAAATGAGGAAAATTGGACGAGAAATGCATAAAAGTGTTTGAAAATCTTTAAAGTCGATTATCTCGGAAAGTATGAGAGATAAGGGCCTCAAGCTTTACATTTGTTTAGAGCCTCCTTCAGGCTTGAGATGTGCAGAATTTATCTCGGGAATGAGGAAAATTGGACGAGAAATGCATAAAAGTGTTTGAAAATCTTTAAAGTCGATTATCTCGGAAACTATGAGAGATAGGGGCCTCAAACTTTACATTTGTTTAGAGCCTCCTTCAGGCTTGAGATGTGCAGAATTTAACTCGGAAATAAGGAAAATTGGACGAGAAATGCATAAAAGTGTTTGAAAATCTTTAAAGTCGATTATCTCGGAAGCTATGAGAGATAGGGGCCTCAAACTTTACATTTGTTTAGTGCATCCTTCAGGTTTGAGATGCGCAGAATTTAACTCGGAAATAAGGAAAATTGGACGAGAAATGCATAAAAGTGTCTGAAAATCTTTAAAGTCGATTATCTCGGAAACTATGAGAGATAAGGACCTCAAACTTTACATTTGTTTAGAGCCTCTTTCAGGCTTGAGATGTGCAAAATTTCACTTGGAAGTGAGGAAAAATGGACGAGAAATGCATAAAAGTGTCTGAAAATCTTTAAAGTCGATTATCTAACTATGAGAAAAACTATGAGTGAAGGAGGCCTATAACTTTAAATCCATTTAGAACCTTCTTTTAACTTGAACTGTGCTAAGATCTATAATTTCCAAGAGGAAGGTCCAGGAATCCTCTGACCACAAAAGGTATCTGAAGTGTTTTGGACATAATATGCAAGAAAATCTCGAAAGATCTGAGATTTGCTGGAGGAAGCTCCAGAAATCCTCTGACCACAAAAGGTATTTGAAGTGTTTTGGGCGTAATATACAAGGAAATCCCAGAAGATCTGGGATTTCTGGAGGAAGCTCCAGAAATCCTCTGACCACAAAAGGTATCTGAAGTGTTTCGGGCATAATATACAAGAAAATCCCAGAAGATCTGGAATTTGCTGGAGGAAGCTCCAGAAATCCTCTGACCACAAAAGGTATCTGAAGTGTTTTGGACATAATATGCAAGAAAATCCCAGAAGATCTGGGATTTCCTGGAGGAATGTCCAGAAATCCTCTGACCACAAAAGGTATCTGAAGTGTTTTGGGCATAATATGCAAGAAAATCCCAGAAGATCTGGGATTTCTGGAGGAAGCTCCAGAAATCCTCTGACCACAAAAGGTATCTGAAGTGTTTTGGACATAATATGCAAGAAAATCCCAGAAGATCTGGGATTTCCTGGAGGAAGCTCCAGAAATCCTTTGACCACAAAAGGTATCTGAAGTGTTTTGGGCATAATATACAAGAAAATTCCAGAAGATCTGGGATTTGCTGGAGGAAGCTCCAGAAATCCTTTGACCACAAAAGGTATCTGAAGTGTTTTGGGCGTAATATGCAAGAAAATCCCAGAAGATCTGGGATTTCCTGGAGGAATGTCCAGAAATCCTCTAACCACAAAAGGTATCTGAAGTGTTTTGGGCATAATATACAAGAAAATCCCAGAAGATCTGGGATTTCCTGGAGGAAGCTCCAGAAATCCTCTGACCACAAAAGGTATCAGAAGGGTTTTAAACATAATATGCAAGAAAATCACAGAAGATCTGGGATTTCTGGAGGAAGCTCCAGAAATCCTCTGACCACAAAAGGTATCTGAAGTGTTTTGGGCATAATATACAAGAAAATCCCAGAAGATCTGGGATTTCCTGGAGGAAGCTCCAGAAATCCTCTAACCACAAAAGGTATCTGAAGTGTTTTGGGCATAATATACAAGAAAATCCCAGAAGATCTGGGATTTCCTGGAGGAAGCTCCAGAAATCCTCTGACCACAAAAGGTATCTGAAGTGTTTTGGACATCATATGCAAGAAAATCCCAGAAGATCTGGGATTTCCTGGAGGAAGCTCCAGAAATCCTTTGACCACAAAAGGTATCTGAAGTGTTTTGGGCATAATATACAAGAAAATCCCAGATGATCTGGGATTTGCTGGAGGAAGCTCCAGAAATCCTCTGACCACAAAAGGTATCTGAAGTGTTTTGGGCGTAATATGCTAGAAAATCCCAGAAGATCTGGGATTTTCTGGAGGAATGTCCAGAAATCCTCTGACCACAAAAGGTATCTGAAGTGTTTTGGGCATAATATACAAGAAAATCCCAGAAGATCTGGGATTTCCTGGAGGAAGCTCCAGAAATCCTCTGACCACAAAAGGTATCAGAAGGGTTTTAAACATAATTTGCAAGAAAATCACAGAAGATCTGGGATTTCTGGAGGAAGCTCCAGAAATCCTTTGACCACAAAAGGTATCTGAAGTGTTTTGGGCATAATATACAAGAAAATCCCAGAAGATCTGGGATTTCTGGAGGAAGCTCCAGAAATCCTCTGACCACAAAAGGTATCTGAAGTGTTTTGGACATAATATGCAAGAAAATCCCAAAAATCTGGGATTTGCTGGAGGAAGCTCTGGAAATCCTCAGACCACAAAAGGTATCTGAAGTGTTTTGGGCATAATATGCAAGAAAATCTTAGAAGATGTGGGATTTCCTGGAGGAATATCGCGAAAAATTGCGAAAACGCTAGGGAATTCCATATCCGGAACAGTGCTGGAGATGTTCCCCATGTGGATGGACTCAGATCTGACCATTTCTGGAAGAGAGATGGCGAAAAAGCTAGGGAATTCTCTATCCGGAACTGTGCTGGAGATGATCACCATGTGGATGGACTCAGATCTGACCATTTCTGGAAGAGAGATGGCGAAAAAGCTAGGGAATTCTATATTCGGAACAGTGCTGGAGATGATCACCATGTGGATGGACTCAGATCTGACCATTTCAGGACGAGAGATGGCGAAAAAGCTAGGGAATTCCATATCCGGAACAGTGCTGGAGATGATCACCATGTGGATGGACTCTGATCTGACCATTTCTGGAAGAGAGATGGCGAAAAAGCTAGGGAATTCCATATTCGGAACAGTGCTGGAGATGGTCACCATGTGGATGGACTCAGATCTGACCATTTCAGGAAGAGAGATGGCGAAAAAGCTAGGGAATTCTATATCCGGAACAGTGCTGGAGATGATCACCATGTGGATGGACTCAGATCTGACCATTGCTGGAAGAGAGATGGCGAAAAAGCTAGGGAATTCCATATCCGGAACAGTGCTGGAGATGATCACCATGTGGATGGACTCAGATCTGACCATTTCTGGAAGAGAGATGGCGAAAAACTAGGGAATTCCATATCCGGAACAATGCTGGAGATGGTCACCATGTTGATGGACTCAGATCTGACCATTTCAGGAAGAGAGATGGGGAAAAAGCTAGGGAATTCTATATTCGGAACAGTGCTGGAGATGATCACCATGTGGATGGACTCAGATCTGACCATTTCAGGACGAGAGATGGCGAAAAACTAGGGAATTCTCTATCCGGAACAGTGCTGGAGATGATCACCATGTGGATGGACTCAGATCTGGCCATTTCTGGAAGAGAGATGTCGAAAAAGCTAGGGAATTCCATATTCGGAACATTGCTGGAGATGGTCACCATGTGGATGGACTCAGATCTGACCATTTCAGGAAGAGAGATGGCGAAATAGCTAGGGAATTCTATATCCGGAAAAGTGCTGGAGATGATCACCATGTGGATGGACTCAGATCTGACCATTTCTGGAAGAGAGATGGCGAAAAAGCTAGGGAATTCCATATTCGGAACAGTGCTGGAGATGGTCACCATGTGGATGGACTCAGATCTGACCATTTCAGGAAGAGAGATGGCGAAAAAGCTAGGGAATTCCATATCCGGAACAGTGCTGCAGATGGTCCCCATGTGGATGGACCCAGATCTGACCATTTCTGGAAGAGAGATGGCGAAAAAGCTAGGGAATTCCATATCCGGAACTGTGCTGGAGATGGTCACCATGTGGATGGACTCAGATCTGACCATTTCTGGAAGAGAGATGGCGAAAAAGCTAGGGAATTCCATATCCGGAACAGTGCTGGAGATGATCACCATGTGGATGGACTCAGATCTGACCATTTCTGGAAGAGAGATGGCGAAAAAGCTAGGGAATTCCATATCCGGAACAATGCTGGAGATGGTCACCATGTGGATGGACTCAGATCTGACCATTTTAGGAAGAGAGATGGGGAAAAAGCTAGGGAATTCTATATTCGGAACAGTGCTGGAGATGATCACCATGTGGATGGACTCAGATCTGACCATTTCAGGACGAGAGATGGCGAAAAAGCTAGGGAATTTTCTATCCGGAACAGTGCTGGAGATGATCACCATGTGGATGGACTCAGATCTGACCATTTCTGGAAGAGAGATGGCGAAAAAGCTAGGGAATTCTATATTCGGAACAGTGCTGGAGATGATCACCATGTGGATGGACTCAGATCTGACCATTTCAGGACGAGAGATGGCGAAAAAGCTAGGGAATTCCATATCCGGAACAGTGCTGGAGATGATCACCATGTGGATGGACTCTGATCTGACCATTTCTGGAAGAGAGATGGCGAAAAAGCTAGGGAATTCCATATCCGGAACAATGCTGGAGATGATCACCATGTGGATGGACTCAGATCTGTCCATTTCTGGAAGAGAGATGGCGAAAAAGCTAGGGAATTCCATATCCGGAACAGTGCTGGAGATGGTCACCATGTGGATGGACTCAGATCTGACCATTTCTGGAAGAGAGATGGCGAAAAAGCTAGGGAATTCCATATCCGGAACAATGCTGGAGATGATCACCATGTGGATGGGCTCAGATCTGGCCATTTCTGGAAGAGAGATGGCGAAAAAGCTAGGGAATTCCATATCCGGAACAGTGCTGGAGATGGTCACCATGTGGATGGACTCAGATCTGACCATTTCTGGAAGAGAGATGGCGAAAAAGCTAGGGAATTCCATATCCGGAACAGTGCTGGAGATGATCACCATGTGGATGGACTCAGATCTGACCATTTCTGGAAGAGAGATGGCGAAAAAGCTAGGGAATTCCATATCCGGAACAATGCTGGAGATGATCACCATGTGGATGGACTCAGATCTGGCCATTTCTGGAAGAGAGATGGCGAAAAAGCTAGGGAATTCCATATCCGGAACAGTGCTGGAGATGGTCACCATGTGGATGGACTCAGATCTGACCATTTCTGGAAGAGAGATGGCGAAAAAGCTAGGGAATTCCATATCCGGAACAGTGCTGGAGATGATCACCATGTGGATGGACTCAGATCTGACCATTTCTGGAAGAGAGATTTCGAAAAAGCTAGGGAATTCCATATCCGGAACAATGCTGGAGATGATCACCATGTGGATGGACTCAGATCTGACCATTTCTGGAAGAGAGATGGCGAAAAATCTAGGGAATTCTATATTCGGAACAGTGCTGGAGATGATCACCATGTGGATGGACTCAGATCTGACCATTTCAGGACGAGAGATGGCGAAAAAGCTAGGGAATTCCATATCCGGAACAGTGCTGGAGATGATCACCATGTGGATGGACTCAGATCTGACCATTTCTGGAAGAGAGATGGCGAAAAAGCTAGGGAATTCCATATCCGGAACAATGTTGGAGATGATCACCATGTGGATGGACTCAGATCTGGCCATTTCTGGAAGAGAGATGGCGAAAATGCTAGGGAATTCCATATCCGGAACAATGCTGGAGATGATCACCATGTGGATGGACTCAGATCTGGCCATTTCTGGAAGAGAGATGGGGAAAAAGCTAGGGAATTCTATATTCGGAACAGTGCTGGAGATGATCACCATGTGGATGGACTCAGATCTGACCATTTCAGGACGAGAGATGGCGAAAAAGCTAGGGAATTCTCTATCCGGAACAGTGCTGGAGATGATCACCATGTGGATGGACTCAGATCTGACCATTTCTGGAAGAGAGATGGCGAAAAAGCTAGGGAATTCTATATTCGGAACAGTGCTGGAGATGATCACCATGTGGATGGACTCAGATCTGACCATTTCTGGAAGAGAGATGGCGAAAAAGCTATGGAATTCCATATCCGGAACAATGCTGGAGATGATCACCATGTGGATGGACTCAGATCTGGCCATTTCTGAAAGAGAGATGGGGAAAAAGCTAGGGAATTCTATATCCGGAACAATGCTGGAGATGATCACCATGTGGATGGACTCAGATCTGGCCATTTCTGGAAGAGAGATGGCGAAAAAGCTAGGGAATTCCATATTCGGAACAGTGCTGGAGATGGTCACCATGTGGATGGACTCAGATCTGACCATTTCAGGAAGAGAGATGGCGAAAAAGCTAGGGAATTCTATATCCGGAACAGTGCTGGAGATGATCACCATGTGGATGGACTCAGATCTGACCATTTCTGGAAGAGAGATGGCGAAAAAGCTAGGGAATTCCATATCCGGAACAATGCTGGAGATGATCACCATGTGGATGGACTCAGATCTGGCCATTTCTGGAAGAGAGATGGCGAAAAAGCTAGGGAATTCCATATCCGGAACAGTGCTGGAGATGGTCACCATGTGGATGGACTCAGATCTGACCATTTCAGGAAGAGAGATGGCGAAAAAGCTAGGGAATTCTATATCCGGAACAGTGCTGGAGATGATCACCATGTGGATGGACTCAGATCTGACCATTTCTGGAAGAGAGATGGCGAAAAAGCTAGGGAATTCCATATCCGGAACAATGCTGGAGATGATCACCATGTGGATGGACTCAGATCTGGCCATTTCTGGAAGAGAGATGGCGAAATAGCTAGGGAATTCTATATCCGGAAAAGTGCTGGAGATGATCACCATGTGGATGGACTCAGATCTGACCATTTCTGGAAGAGAGATGGCGAAAAAGCTAGGGAATTCCATATTCGGAACAGTGCTGGAGATGGTCACCATGTGGATGGACTCAGATCTGACCATTTCAGGAAGAGAGATGGCGAAAAAGCTAGGGAATTCTATATCCGGAACAGTGCTGGAGATGATCACCATGTGGATGGACTCAGATCTGACCATTTCTGGAAGAGAGATGGCGAAAAAGCTAGGGAATTCCATATCCGGAACAATGCTGGAGATGATCACCATGTGGATGGACTCAGATCTGGCCATTTCTGGAAGAGAGATGGCGAAAAAGCTAGGGAATTCCATATCCGGAACAGTGCTGGAGATGGTCACCATGTGGATGGACTCAGATCTGACCATTTCAGGAAGAGAGATGGCGAAAAAGCTAGGGAATTCTATATCCGGAACAGTGCTGGAGATGATCACCATGTGGATGGACTCAGATCTGACCATTTCTGGAAGAGAGATGGCGAAAAAGCTAGGGAATTCCATATCCGGAACAATGCTGGAGATGATCACCATGTGGATGGACTCAGATCTGGCCATTTCTGGAAGAGAGATGGCGAAATAGCTAGGGAATTCTATATCCGGAAAGTGCTGGAGTGCTGGAGATGATCACCATGTGGATGGACTCAGATCTGACCATTTCTGGAAGAGAGATGGCGAAAAAGCTAGGGAATTCCATATTCGGAACAGTGCTGGAGATGGTCACCATGTGGATGGACTCAGATCTGACCATTTCAGGAAGAGAGATGGCGAAAAAGCTAGGGAATTCCATATCCGGAACAGTGCTGCAGATGGTCCCCATGTGGATGGACCCAGATCTGACCATTTCTGGAAGAGAGATGGCGAAAAAGCTAGGGAATTCCATATCCGGAACTGTGCTGGAGATGGTCACCATGTGGATGGACTCAGATCTGACCATTTCTGGAAGAGAGATGGCGAAAAAGCTAGGGAATTCCATATCCGGAACAGTGCTGGAGATGATCACCATGTGGATGGACTCAGATCTGACCATTTCTGGAAGAGAGATGGCGAAAAAGCTAGGGAATTCCATATCCGGAACAATGCTGGAGATGGTCACCATGTGGATGGACTCAGATCTGACCATTTTAGGAAGAGAGATGGGGAAAAAGCTAGGGAATTCTATATTCGGAACAGTGCTGGAGATGATCACCATGTGGATGGACTCAGATCTGACCATTTCAGGACGAGAGATGGCGAAAAAGCTAGGGAATTTTCTATCCGGAACAGTGCTGGAGATGATCACCATGTGGATGGACTCAGATCTGACCATTTCTGGAAGAGAGATGGCGAAAAAGCTAGGGAATTCTATATTCGGAACAGTGCTGGAGATGATCACCATGTGGATGGACTCAGATCTGACCATTTCAGGACGAGAGATGGCGAAAAAGCTAGGGAATTCCATATCCGGAACAGTGCTGGAGATGATCACCATGTGGATGGACTCTGATCTGACCATTTCTGGAAGAGAGATGGCGAAAAAGCTAGGGAATTCCATATCCGGAACAATGCTGGAGATGATCACCATGTGGATGGACTCAGATCTGTCCATTTCTGGAAGAGAGATGGCGAAAAAGCTAGGGAATTCCATATCCGGAACAGTGCTGGAGATGGTCACCATGTGGATGGACTCAGATCTGACCATTTCTGGAAGAGAGATGGCGAAAAAGCTAGGGAATTCCATATCCGGAACAATGCTGGAGATGATCACCATGTGGATGGGCTCAGATCTGGCCATTTCTGGAAGAGAGATGGCGAAAAAGCTAGGGAATTCCATATCCGGAACAGTGCTGGAGATGGTCACCATGTGGATGGACTCAGATCTGACCATTTCTGGAAGAGAGATGGCGAAAAAGCTAGGGAATTCCATATCCGGAACAGTGCTGGAGATGATCACCATGTGGATGGACTCAGATCTGACCATTTCTGGAAGAGAGATGGCGAAAAAGCTAGGGAATTCCATATCCGGAACAATGCTGGAGATGATCACCATGTGGATGGACTCAGATCTGGCCATTTCTGGAAGAGAGATGGCGAAAAAGCTAGGGAATTCCATATCCGGAACAGTGCTGGAGATGGTCACCATGTGGATGGACTCAGATCTGACCATTTCTGGAAGAGAGATGGCGAAAAAGCTAGGGAATTCCATATCCGGAACAGTGCTGGAGATGATCACCATGTGGATGGACTCAGATCTGACCATTTCTGGAAGAGAGATTTCGAAAAAGCTAGGGAATTCCATATCCGGAACAATGCTGGAGATGATCACCATGTGGATGGACTCAGATCTGACCATTTCTGGAAGAGAGATGGCGAAAAATCTAGGGAATTCTATATTCGGAACAGTGCTGGAGATGATCACCATGTGGATGGACTCAGATCTGACCATTTCAGGACGAGAGATGGCGAAAAAGCTAGGGAATTCCATATCCGGAACAGTGCTGGAGATGATCACCATGTGGATGGACTCAGATCTGACCATTTCTGGAAGAGAGATGGCGAAAAAGCTAGGGAATTCCATATCCGGAACAATGTTGGAGATGATCACCATGTGGATGGACTCAGATCTGGCCATTTCTGGAAGAGAGATGGCGAAAAAGCTAGGGAATTCCATATCCGGAACAATGCTGGAGATGATCACCATGTGGATGGACTCAGATCTGGCCATTTCTGGAAGAGAGATGGGGAAAAAGCTAGGGAATTCTATATTCGGAACAGTGCTGGAGATGATCACCATGTGGATGGACTCAGATCTGACCATTTCAGGACGAGAGATGGCGAAAAAGCTAGGGAATTCTCTATCCGGAACAGTGCTGGAGATGATCACCATGTGGATGGACTCAGATCTGACCATTTCTGGAAGAGAGATGGCGAAAAAGCTAGGGAATTCTATATTCGGAACAGTGCTGGAGATGATCACCATGTGGATGGACTCAGATCTGACCATTTCTGGAAGAGAGAGAAAAGAGCTAGGGAATTCGAAAAAGCTGTGGATGGACTCAGATCTGACCATTTCTGGATGGCGAAAAAGCTAGGGAATTCATATGGAACAATGCTGGAGATGATCACCATGTGGATGGACTCAGATCTGGCCATTTCTGAAAGAGAGATGGGGAAAAAGCTAGGGAATTCTATATCCGGAACAATGCTGGAGATGATCACCATGTGGATGGACTCAGATCTGGCCATTTCTGGAAGAGAGATGGCGAAAAAGCTAGGGAATTCCATATTCGGAACAGTGCTGGAGATGGTCACCATGTGGATGGACTCAGATCTGACCATTTCAGGAAGAGAGATGGCGAAAAAGCTAGGGAATTCTATATCCGGAACAGTGCTGGAGATGATCACCATGTGGATGGACTCAGATCTGACCATTTCTGGAAGAGAGATGGCGAAAAAGCTAGGGAATTCCATATCCGGAACAATGCTGGAGATGATCACCATGTGGATGGACTCAGATCTGGCCATTTCTGGAAGAGAGATGGCGAAAAAGCTAGGGAATTCCATATCCGGAACAGTGCTGGAGATGGTCACCATGTGGATGGACTCAGATCTGACCATTTCTGGAAGAGAGATGGCGAAAAATCTAGGGAATTCCATATCCGGAACAGTGCTGGAGATGATCACCATGTGGATGGACTCAGATCTGACCATTTCTGGAAGAGAGATGGCGAAAAAGCTAGGGAATTCCATATCCGGAACAATGCTGGAGATGGTCACCATGTGGATGGACTCAGATCTGACCATTTCAGGAAGAGAGGTGGGGAAAAAGCTAGGGAATTCTATATTCGGAACAGTGCTGGAGATGATCACCATGTGGATGGACTCAGATCTGACCATTTCAGGACGAGAGATGGCGAAAAAGCTAGGGAATTCTCTATCCGGAACAGTGCTGGAGATGATCACCATGTGGATGGACTCAGATCTGACCATTTCTGGAAGAGAGATGGCGAAAAAGCTAGGGAATTCCATATCCGGAACAATGCTGGAGATGATCACCATGTGGATGGACTCAGATCTGACCATTTCAGGACGAGAGATGGCGAAAAAGCTAGGGAATTCCATATCCGGAACAGTGCTGGAGATGATCACCATGTGGATGGACTCAGATCTGACCATTTCTGGAAGAGATATGGCGAAAAAGCTAGGGAATTCCATATTCGGAACAGTGCTGGTGATGGTCACCATGTGGATGGACTCAGATCTGACCATTTCTGGAAGAGAGATGGCGAAAAAGCTAGGGAATTCTATATTCGGAACAGTGCTGGAGATGATCACCATGTGGATGGACTCAGATCTGACCATTTCAGGACGAGAGATGGCGAAAAAGCTAGGGAATTCCATATCCGGAACAGTGCTGGATATGATCACCATGTGGATGGACTCAGATCTGACCATTTCTGGAAGAGAGATGGCGAAAAAGCTAGGGAATTCCATATTCGGAACAGTGCTGGTGATGGTCACCATGTGGATGTACTCAGATCTGACCATTTCTGGAAGAGAGATGGCGAAAAAGCTAGGGAATTCCATATCCGGAACAGTGCTGGAGATGATCACCATGTGGATGGACTCAGATCTGACCATTTCTGGAAGAGAGATGGCGAAAAAGCTAGGGAATTCCATATCCGGAACAATGCTGGAGATGATCACCATGTGGATGGACTCAGATCTGGCCATTTCTGGAAGAGAGATGGCGAAAAAGCCAGGGAATTCCATATCCGGAACAGTGGGAGATGGATGTGGATGGACTCAGATCTGGGAAGAGAGATGGCGAAAAAGCTAGGGAATTCCATATCCGGAACAGTGCTGGAGATGAGTGGATGGACTCAGATCTGCCATTTCTGGAAGAGAGATGGCGAAAAAGCTAGGGAATTCCATATCCGGAACAGTGCTGGAGATGGTCCCCATGTGGATGGACTCAGATCTGACCATTTCTGGAAGAGAGATGGCGAAAAAGCTAGGGAATTCCATATCCGGAACAGTGCTGGAGATGATCACCATGTGGATGGACTCAGATCTGACCATTTCGAAAAAGCTAGGGAATTCCATATCCGGAACAGTGCTGGAGATGGCACCATGTGGATGGAAAAGCTAGGGAATTCCATATCCGGAACAGTGCTGGAGATGGTCACCATGTGGATGGACTCAGATCTGACCATTTCAGGAAGAGAGATGGCGAAAAAGCTAGGGAATTCTATATCCGGAACAGTGCTGGAGATGGTCCCCATGTGGATGGACTCAGATCTGACCATTTATGGAAGAGAGATGGCGAAAAAGCTAGGGAATTCCATATCCGGAACAGTGCTGGAGATGGTCACCATGTGGATGGACTCAGATCTGACCATTTCAGGAAGAGAGATGGCGAAAAAGCTAGGGAATTCTATATCCGGAACAGTGCTGGAGATGGTCACCATGTGGATGGACTCAGATCTGACCATTTCAGGAAGAGAGATGGCGAAAAAGCTAGGGAATTCCATATCCGGAACAATGCTGGAGATGGTCACCATGTGGATGGACTCAGATCTGACCATTTCTGGAAGAGAGATGGCGAAAAAGCTAGGGAATTCTATATCCGGAACAGTGCTGGAGATGATCACCATGTGGATGGACTCAGATCTGACCATTTCAGGACGAGAGATGGCGAAAAAGCTAGGGAATCCTCTATCCGGAACAGTGCTGGAGATGATCACCATGTGGATGGACTCAGATCTGACCATTTCAAGACGAGAGATGGCGAAAAAGCTAGGGAATTCCATATCCGGAACAATGCTGGAGATGATCACCATGTGGATGGACTCAGATCTGGCCATTTCTGGAAGAGAGATGGCGAAAAAGCCAGGGAATTCCATATCCGGAACAGTGCTGGAGATGGTCCCCATGTGGATGGACTCAGATCTGACCATTTCTGGAAGAGAGATGGCGAAAAAGCTAGGGAATTCCATATCCGGAACAGTGCTGGAGATGCTCACCATGTGGATGGACTCAGATGTGACCATTTCTGGAAGAGAGATGGCGAAAAAGCTAGGGAATTCCATATCCGGAACAGTGCTGGAGATGATCACCATGTGGATGGACTCAGATCTGGCCATTTCTGGAAGAGAGATGGCGAAAAAGCTAGGGAATTCCATATCCGGAACAGTGCTGGAGATGGTCACCATGTGGATGGACTCAGATCTGACCATTTCAGGAAGAGAGATGGCGAAAAAGCTAGGGAATTCTATATCCGGAACAGTGCTGGAGATGGTCCCCATGTGGATGGACTCAGATCTGACCATTTCTGGAAGAGAGATGGCGAAAAAGCTAGGGAATTCCATATCCGGAACAGTGCTGGAGATGATCACCATGTGGATGGACTCAGATCTGACCATTTCTGGAAGAGAGATGGCGAAAAAGCTAGGGAATTCCATATCCGGAACAGTGCTGGAGATGGTCACCATGTGGATGGACTCAGATCTGACCATTTCAGGAAGAGAGATGGCGAAAAAGCTAGGGAATTCCATATCCGGAACAGTGCTGGAGATGATCACCATGTGGATGGACTCAGATCTGGCCATTTCTGGAAGAGAGATGGCGAAAAAGCTAGGGAATTCCATATCCGGAACAGTGCTGGAGATGGTCCCCATGTGGATGGACTCAAAACTGATCAAATCTGGAGGAAAAATGAGGAAAAGTAGGATAATACCATGTCCAGAGCTTTTCCAGGGATGGTCATCTTGTGGATAAAGAAGATTTGGGGATGTCTAAAATAATGATGAGAAGGACGTCTTATGTTCGTAGATCATGAAATTGCTTTTTCTTTCAAATTCTAATTCAATTATACTGCGAGAAATGATTGATAAATGGTTTTTAGCTCGTTAAAAAACTGTGGCCGTTTTTTGCTCGTAAGATTTTTTGACAGTTTTTTTGCTCTGACAAAAAAGATACAGGGTTTTTGCAATAAGGTCCTCAATTATAAGTAATATAACGTTTTTTCTGTAATATACGTAAGACCGTCGGGTTATGCTTACCGTGTTATGCATGATAATAAAGTAACTAGAAATTGTTTTCCGGCAAAGATGCGTATGTCAATTGTACAGAAATGGCTTATCCAGGATAATCTAGGTTTCGAGAGATATAATATGTGATAGATGCGGATGGGTTAAATGTTAAAGAAATCCAAAAATTTTGGGAGTTATTTAAGAATATCTCAATATAACGTGTAAGCAATCTAGCATCAAAGCATTTATTGCGGCATCTGAGGATTCATTAAATTAGACAGATCTTGAAGGAAAAGAAGGTTATTTTCGATTGTCGGTTTTAAAATAGTCAAAGGACTTTTACAGTATCTCGGGGATATCGAGTAAAACAGTTAATGTAAAGAGAATCCCGACGTCTATCGCATGTTGTAATTCAACTTATGATTAATCTCATGTTGTAATTCACTAGAATTTAGTAAATGGAAAGTAAAGTCTAGTTCAAAATAAACGCGTTAATTCAAGATTCGGTGTTAAGAATTTCAAATCTATGAATCAGTGATATTGTATTACACTTTATGGGATCAATATTTTTAGTATTCAGAAATCAAATCATATTAAAGGTACACATTTTTAGGATCACGGGATAATGAGGAAAAAACCTTCTTTAGCTGTCGAAAGTGCACAGGTAGAAAGTAGGACAACATATTCATTTAGGTTGCCGGTTGAAATATTCAAACTTTGAGTTGAAAGTAGTATCGCACGGATTCGCAAATAGATGGCGTTGTGTATGAACTAAACAGGTTCTATGGAATTCAATAGGAGTACAAAAAAAATAGAATGCTGAAGGGGTTTCACACTGAGGTTTTAAGGGAGATGGTGTACGAAGTAATAACAGTCGTTACTATAACACGAGATAGATGACACATAGGGGTACTATGGAAAAATAAATCATAATTGTGAAAATTTTTAGACAACGTCATATTGTGTATATAGACATAGTGCGGACAAGATCATAATAGAATTAGACATGAACCAACTACCACAACGTATACATTCGGAGGTCTAAAGCCAACATTATGTAGAATAATTTCCCACGCAAACTAACTTTTGTATTGTAGGCGTGCTTCTGATGTTTCAATGAGAACGAGTGAGATCTAGGTATGTTCGTCTCTCTCACTCTCATATGAGATTTCGAAGGCATGTTTGCGGGACATGAGTTGTTGTGCTCTGGACATAAGGGAACGGAAAACAATGGAATCTTCAACAGTATTTATGGAAAAAATAGTAAAGGGAACTCTTACAAGATTTTACAATTACGTATGAAAGGAGTAAACGAATATAATGGAACATATTTCGTGAAATACCAGAAAAAAAAAGAAACAGAAAGGCTGGATTCAACGGGTTGTATCCGAGCAAGTAGAATTGATTAGAAGAGGATTGGTTATTGTGGCGGAAATTACAGATTGTGAAAACTGCTCTCTCGGGGAGCTCGAGCAGATAATTATTTTTAACTTGAAATATATTTTACACCACGACAGATAGCAAATTACGCGAGAATCAATACTCTGAACCAGAATGACGCTTGATGGAATTAAATGACTACTAACAATAAACAAAAATGAAAACACCACGTATAGTATTTTGTTACACAAGACTGCGAAGGGACATTAAATCTCAGCTTATCAATGACAGGCTATTTGTTATTATAAGTAGGAAACGGTATTCAGAGGTATATTCAAGAAATAGGAGCGATAGGTTATAAATTCTAAAGTACACGGTCGGTAAAAGAATCACATGACGAAAACAGTAATCATGGGATAGTGGTATGATCAAATTCCTAGGTCCAGAGGTACTATCCAATTACAACAAAGCGGACAGAATCTGGCTAGGTATATGATGCATACAATCACTACATCCCAAAGTTAGGGAACAGGGACCGAAAGCGCCGAACACACCGAGTTAGTTCCAGAAGGAGAAAAGGAAGACTTCACATTGGAAACCAACAGGATCAGTATTCGACAGAGAGCACATTCTACAATACAACGAACTTCTACTACACGGATGACATCTAATTCGAATGCAAGACAACAGAAATATAACCAGTAGGACCGTTAAAGGATCCTTATCAGAGAAATGAACTACAACAGAAGAGATTAAATGAAAGAGTCGACAACACTAAACACTGAAGATATCAAGTTAACATGCGACAGGAGTTTCACGGAGTACAAAGGCATGGGGCAGATCTAGCCTTCTGGATGCTGAAGATAATCGCGGAAAAAGAATTTGTGATTAGAAATCACTGAAGTTGTTCACTTCAAAGACGTATTGTTCCCAATAGGTCACACTATTGGTAGGCTTTTACATGGATATCTCTGGTTGGATCAAGGGAAATCCAGTCAGTATAGCAACGAGGAATTTGATATCAGAGGAATGATTAAGGTCGGAAGAAAAGCATGATGTATATGGATGAGGAAATCTCATGGATATATGGAAAACCGGTACCGGTCAAACGAACTTCTGTAGAGGAAATGTGGCCCATTTGAAGTACAAAGTAGAGTCATAGACGATGGGATTCGTTACTGCAGTCTGGCAAGGTGTCAGAAGAATGCAGAGGACAGGTCTCGGGTGGAGACAGGATGTCCGTGTGTGGAATTACCTAGGAGAAAATGCGCAGTTTGACTAGTGATGTGCGGAAGTGTCCACTCCAAAAACAGTGTTTAGCCCCAACAGTTGCTGTGGGTTTTTTGGCTTCTCACGGGTACTTTAGGCGATCTTCACATCTCTAGAGTGTCCACTTCAAAGACGGTGATTGGCTCAAACAGTCATCCTGTTGGTAAGCTTCTCACGGACACTTTCTCAATCACTGAGTCCGGGGAGTGTCACCCCTACAAATGAAGTGAGTAGCTATAACACGTTCCCATGTTGTAGCTTCTCGCGGGGCCTCCATGTCTGGTTAGTGAAAGACCAGTTCACAGCGCCTAGTGAGTTCAAAGGTCTGTGAGATTAAGCTTGCTTAATCATTCGATCCATGGTGATAAATGGATTCGAGCGCTCTATGTAACACGGAACTTTAAGGTTAATTCGCCTTCCTGGTATACTGCATTCATTGGTGTTGTGGTGTTATGGGCTAAAGGAGCAGGTTGGTAGCATACGGTCCCGACCTGGGGGCTCCTACTATTCACCACGCTGCCAAGGGACGGCAGCTTTGTCAGGATTGGCCAAATTGTAGAGCGTATGGCCTATTCGACGTATGTCAACCCAGTCGACGGCCATAACCCACCAATCCTAATTCCTCATTCCTTTGACACGCCCAACCCCTATCATCCCTATGGGTGCTGAAAGGTTGCTTTGGGGCTCTTACTGTTAGGTAAATGTCCTCAGTCTTCAGTGAGTGAGCATCAGTCGCCGTGGACGGTTCACTCTCATGAAGTGAAAAACTGGTGGCACCTTCAGTTCTCCAATTTCCCTCTAAGTTTGTATTTTTCTATTTAGGTGAGCCCCATCTGGGCTTACAAGAGTAAGAAGAAATCTCAACCCGTTCACGAGATGGAGCATTTTGAAATATTTGCCAAAAATCTCATTTGACGAATGAAGCGCGAGACGCCATCTTTGGCGCCATGTATCTCCGGCCATAAATTTTTTTTGGGCGAAAAAAAAATAACGGTATATTATTGTATTGTATTGTATTGTATTTATTTTCATCTTGCATTTGATCGTGTATTTAACCATATGTAAAATTCAGAAACATCTGAGACCATGAAGGGTACCTCTATGGTCGTCGTGAGATGGATTGGCCTTAATAAGAATGATAAGGGAACATTTTCCTTTATTTAGTTCCTTTTGTTTCGTAAAAATATGAATGATAATTACTAATTCATGCTCCTTTATTAATTGCATAAGCAATTAAAAAACAGGAAAAATTTGAAAAATATCTCTAATAACTAAATTAAATGACTTATATCAACTAATAATTTGTCGATTGTCGAATTCTCCAGGTAGAAGCAAAAACAAGGTCGAAGCAAGAGAAACACACAGAAAAAAATAAAATCTTTTAGGAAAAAAAATAAATGTCAAAGAGAAAATTTAGTGTAGAGAATTTTGCATTTTGAGTGAATTCGAAGAATCGTGAAAAATCTAAGTATTTTGGGAGCAAAAAAAAATTGTCAAGGACAGGTCTTAGGAGGAAAGGATTTTGTGCTTTAAGTCTATGTAAAAACAGGGTCAAAAAAAATTAAAAACAAAAAAAAGAAAATTTCGCTACTTGGGTAAATTAAAAAAAGCTTCGTGAAAAATTTACGTGAAAGTCTATTGAGGGCTAAAAAAATGTGTCAGGGACAGGTCTTAGGAGGAAAGGATTTTGTGATTTGGGCTGAAGCGAAAACAAAGTAGAAGCAAGAAAAAATGGAGTTTTTTGGCAAAAAAATATCAATAAAAAAATTGAGAAAAGAATTTTGCGATTTAGCTAAACACAAAAAAAAACATCATGAAAAATCTAAGTTTTTCGGTAAATTTACCGAATTTTATTTAGAAAATACCTAAATTTTAGGTATTTTCTGCTTTTATTGTGTTTTGGTGAGATAAAAAAGAGCTAAGGATAATGAATAGTACTTGATTTAACTCATGGATCTCCTGAGGAATCCAAATCAATAAAAATAGCGATAGATGTGATTTTAAAAAAATCAGAAATTAAGGGATTCTTTTTAAATATCTTCAAATAATGTGGAACATAATTTCTCTAAAAAGAAGAGGACAGATTTGGATTTTTATATAATTTTTTTTATAAGGTGACTCCGTTGACTCTGTCCATGTCACTGAAATGAGGGCTTTCTATTAATCAAAGCAGGAGTTTAGGTACAGACGAAATGCTGTTCTATGTGTTCCTTATAAGAAGCAAAAGAGACTTCTTAAATATTTTGTTTGGGTTCCAGTATAAAAATTTATTTCTTGTCAATCTTCATATTTTCCTGATTTTTTAACCAACTTCAAGGCCATTTTTTACTCTTTATTTATATAGAGCAGTTTAAAAAGAGAACCAAAAAAAGAAATGAACATTTTTGGAACGCCAGAATTTTCATCAAGAAATTTCCTTTGTAAATAGATATTAACTTTTTTCGGACCGCACGCAGCATATGCTGCAAGTCAATTTCATAATTTTTTTTTATCAAAAATATCTAAGCTCAGGAAATAATTGAGGTCCTATTGCCTGCGTTCAGGAGACCAAGTGGAAGGGATCCAAGGCGAGAAAGTTGGGAGACGGCTACACATTGCTCTACCACGGAGTCGACCCTAAGATTAACGGTGTCGGGATAGTTCTGGACGAAGAGATGAGAAGCCGTTTGGTTAATGTTGAGAGGATAACTGACAGGCTTATGGTAGTGAAGATCGCTCTAGACAATGAGCCATGTCTTAATGTAATCTCAGCATATGCCCCACAAGTAGGATGCAGTGAACTAACCAAAATGGAATTTTGGAACGATATGGAACTGCTCCTACAGTCCATTCCACCACAAGAAAATACGCTAATATGTGGCGACCTCAACGCTCATGTTGGCTCCCAGAACACCAACTACCCTGGAGTACATGGAGGACTGGGTTATGGTGTGAGTAATGGACCAGGAGAAAATCTCCTGCAAGTGTTGGAGGCATACAACCATTCGGTCATGAACACCTACTTTAAAAAGGAAAACGATCATCTCATCACTTACAAGAGTGGAAACATGGCAACGCAAATTGACTTCATTACGTGCAACAGGGACATCCTGGGAAAATTCAAAGATTGCAAGGTCATCCCGGGTGAACCTTTGACGACACAGCATAGACTGCTTGTTGCTGACTTGAAAGTTGTGCAACAGCGTCTTAATAGAGTCAATAAAGGACCGCCGAAGATCCGGTGGCATAGAATGGACTCATGCGTTGACTTTATTCCTAAGATACAGAGCTATCTGCGACTGCATCACAACGGCACAGCAAAGGAGATGTGGTCGGCTTTCGAATCGTTCGCTGTGGGCAGTGCCAAGCAGATGCTGGGTGAATCAAGGGGTGGTCTTCAGAGCAATAAAGAAACTTGGTGGTGGAATGAAGAGGTCCAGAAGGCGACAACGGACAAAAAGGAGAAGTTTAAAACCTGGCAAAAGTCAAAGACAGACATTAATTTGGCTAACTACAAGCTGGCAAAATCCAATACAAAGAAGATTGTTGCTACAGCAAAGTCCGAAGCCTCTGATAAGCTTTACGATGAGCACACCGTCCAGGGAGAGACGCGTATCTACAAAATCGCCAAACAAAGAAGCAGGGATGCTTTGGATTATCTCGGACTCAGGTACATAAATGATGAAAGGGGAAACATTATAACGGACGGTGACAAAATCAACCAAAGGTGGAAAACTTATTACGATAAGTTATTGAATGAGGAGTTTCCTAGCGAGTTTTCTACAACAGAAACTCCAGTTGAAGGTCCTTTACTCCCCATTGAAGTAGAAGAGGTAGGGGATGCTGTCAGAGCCATGAAGAATGCCAAAGCGACTGGGCCAGACAGTATTCCTGCTGAACTATGGAAGAAAATGGGAGAGGATGGTTTAATTTGGTTGACGTCCTTGTTCAATTCTATAGTGTTTGGTGGTAAAATGCCTGATAGTTGGAGAGGGAGCCACCTTATTCCTTTCTATAAGAATAAAGGTAGTGCTCGGGAATGCTCGAATTATCGTGGGGTAAAGCTCACTTCACACACTCTAAAGATATTTGAAAGAGTGTTAGTTTCCAGACTCCAGAATATTATAGAACTCACGGAAAACCAACGTGGGTTTGAAAAAGGAAAATCTTCAACTGATGCCATCCACTACATTAGAATTCTAATGGAGAAATACAGACTGGCATTAAAAGATTTACACATAGTCTTCATTGATCTGGAGAAGGCATTTGACCGCATCCCTAGAAAACTCATCTGGGAAGCTCTTCGAGCAAAGGGTGTACCAGAGGGCTACATATATGTAATAAAGGATATGTACCATGAGGTCACGACGCAAGTACGCGGCTTGACTGGAGTTGGAGAACGATTTGGAGTGCGTGTTGGGGTGCATCAGGGTTCGGCTCTAAGTCCATTACTCTTCATTGTAGTTATGGATTATTTAACTTCCTCTATCCAGACCGAAGCGCCGTGGACTCTGCTCTATGCAGACGATGTGGTGCTGGTGGATCAAAACAGAGATCTTCTACAATGTAGACTAGATCTCTGGAGGGAGAAATTGGAGAGTGCTGGTCTCAAAATCAGTCGCTCGAAGACCGAATACATGCACCTCAACTTCAGCGGTAACTCCGAAGACTGGGGATCTCTATCTTTGGATGGAGAGGATTTGCCCAGAACCGACAACTTCAGATACTTGGGCAGTGTCCTGTCTCACGACGGATCTGTTGCTATAGATGTAGCACACAGGATATCAGTGGGATGGATGAAATGGCGGCAGTTCACCGGCGTGTTTTGTGACCGAAGGATGCCACCAAAGTTAAAAGGCAAACTGTACAAAACCGTGGTTCGCCCCGCAAAGCTTAATGGCTCAGAGTGCAGAGCAGCCACTAAAGCCCATGATCAGAAACTTCACGTTGCAGAAATGCGAATGTTGAGATGGTCATCGGGACTCACCCTCAAAGATAGGGTGCGTAATGAGCATGTGAGGGGCAGCATGCAAGTGGAGCCAATTGGCGAGAAACTTGCAGAATCGCGGTTGAGATGGTACGGTCATGTTATGCGTCGCCCGGGGGATCATCTAATAAAGAGGGTTCTCGATGAACCCCACAAGAAGAGAGGTCCTGGCCGTCCCCCTACCACTTGGCTATCCACTATAAGAAAGGACATGAAGTCTAAGGGACTCGAAAGTGAAACGACCCAGGATCGCGCAACCTGGCGAAGGTGTACAAGGAGTGCCAACCCCACTTATTAGTGGGAAAAATGGCAAGGTGTTTGTGTTGTGTGTGTGTGTGTGTGTGTGTCCGAAGGTCCGAGACATTCGTCATTCATAAAAAATTTTAAGATTGAGCTGTGCGTTTTTTCATCATAATTTTTACTGTTTTATGATTCAGCTGTACGTGCTATTTTATCTTTTCAATGTACAAAAATCTACATCGATGTAAGAAATCTACATCGATATACACACGGCTCTTCGTTATCCGGCACTTCGTTATCTGGGTGACAACTGCTAAACGCTGGCGGTTGATGTATTCAAAACGATTTTTTTACGAAACATGCAGTTTGTCCAGAGTGAATTAATGTGTTATTTTCATTTTATCAAAGATTTTGACACACAGTCGTGCTACAAAGTGAAACATAAACAGACCACAAAGAAAATTCTGTTGTTTTTCGACAGAAAAGAAATTCCCATAGCAGAAAATATAAAAAAAAACCTTGACTAGATTCAAAAAACCAAAATGTCCATTTTGTCCCCACATCAGCCGGATAACGAAGAGCCGAGTGTACAAAAATGTATATTGGTATAGTTAGAGAAGAAGACAAAAGTCCATCGCTACCTGCGGAAACCGAAAGGTGAGTGCTAAAACAAATGAAGTTTAGTCCATTGAACTCCCCATAGCAAAATTCCGCGAAAATTCCAGTGGAAAACTTGCGTCCAAATTGCAAAATTCGCCGGAATTTGACGCAAAAATTCCACTAAGTTTCCCTATGGAATTTGGAGCCGGTAATTCCATTGGAATCTTAGCTCTACATGGAATTTCAAATACGAACCACTGGAATTCCAGCGTTAAATTCCGCGGAGTTCCGTGGAACATTTATATGGAAACTCACATGTGAAACGTCCGAGGGATAAGCTGGAAAAATCATATGGAAATTTCCACTATCTTTCCATAGGGTTTTATATGGTTTTTTCCACTTTGTTCTCGAATGTCAAACAAATAAAATGGTGTTGTGACAACGTGGATAATTTATTTCCAAACCTTGCGCAAACATTTTTAGTGACTCCTGCGACGAATTATAATATAATTAATTATGCGACACTGCGTTTCGTGTAGATAATAGTGAAGTGATTACATTAAATAGGCCGCCAACCTAAAATAATACTGTTTTGTTATGTTATTTAATATATATTTTAGAAAAAAATAAATTTTTTTTATAAAATATTTTTTTATTGCTCAAAGTGTTAATTCGTTATTGCTGGTTTAGTAAAACATATTATAATCCTTGTAATCTTTGCTATTTCTTTAATATTCGGAAGTAAAATCATGAGGTGCATGTGACAACTTCATTTTTTCTCCATTTTATTTTGGTGGAAAAATCCACATAAATTCTACGAGCACGAGCATTTCCATGGATGTATTATATATAAAAAATCCAGCATAAATCCATTAAATTTCTTTGGAACGTATTATGGAAAATTCCTATGGAATTTTTTAAGGAAAAATAGTGGAAAATACCGAGAAATTTTTCGCTTGTTATTCTTATTCCGCTTTCTTTTGCAATGGGGAAGGAATGGTTTCCGGGCCACAACATATCCAGCGAACGAATTTCAGTAAAACTCACTTTATTGTAAGTCTTAGTGGTCAAATATGATACTTTTGTAGAGAAAGAATTTTTGCCGCCTTTGGGAAATTGGAAAATTCATGGGCATGGGTACTCTCGTCCCCAAAAGAACAAAAAGAAGACAAACTCCAATTTTCCAAAATCCAATAATATCAATTTTGTGAATTATTTTTGCGTGTCAAATGACTCCTTTCCAATGTTGATTACTAAAACAAAAAGAATTATTGACTAGTATCTTCTGGGATGTCCAGGAAGTGGTCAAGAAGACATCAAGTTCCTGCTTACCTACAGATTTCTCAAAATATTTTACACAATAACACTTTAAAACACATTTCTCTCAACACGATGTTATTGCAGACATATTAAGCTTTCTCAAGAGTCAAGTAATTACTTCCTGGACAATCAGGATTCATTAAAATCAGGAAAAACTTCCCAGAAAGTTAGTTTTAATTGTTAGTTATCATACTTATTGGCCCCGAGAGGTTTTTCCTTATTCTGGTCTAGAAATATCAAAAAATTCACAATATCTGCAAGGAAGCAGAAAATCGAAAATTCACGATTTCTGACCATAAATATCTTAATATCACCTTAATAAATATCTTAAATAAATATCACGCAAAAAATATCCTAGATTTGGACATCCTTATAGTTTGTAATCATCCACAAGAATCGGATTTTTATCGATTCTAAATAGTCCAAAAAATTCTTTTTTTTCCAAGGGTACTCAGAGTCCCAAAGAAGACGAAAGAGTTAAAGGGACAGATAATCCTAACCGGCTTATGTAGGTGAGATTCTTAACGTGAGCTAACTCGGAGTGCATGCAAATTCGATTTGGAGCTGAAGTTGGAAGACGCCATTCAGTTATCTTGAATCAAATTCGTGAAATTATACAAGTTTTGTATTTGAACCAAAATATCAAGGATTTGGATGAACTGACAGAAAAGTGTTATATGGGTGAAATGTAGACCAGAATGTTCTCTATAATTTTGCCGTAGAACTTGAACTCATCGATTACTCAGAAGCCAAGATAAGCGAGGTTTTTTGTTTCTTAACTCGTTTTTTCATCCAGAGTTCCCCAAGTAGACATTTGTTGAACTTCAACTAAATCAAAGAATTGTTGTATTTTGCGGGACTTTCCATTTAAACCCCTATTTTAAGTGTCTTGGTGGAGTAGAGGCAGTCAAATTGGCATCTGAGTGATTTCAAAGCGTTATTATGGGAAAAATCAATTTTTTCACACTTAAACGGCAAAATCGGAGTGATAGCGTAGTCTGAGCGGAAAATGATGTATGGACGAAATATAGAGACAAATGTGCTCTACAATTATGTTGAAGTAATCATCAAAATCGGTTCAGCAACAGTCGAGATAATTGAGGTTATGTAATATTGAAATTGGTTTTTCGACTGTGGCGCCCCTGGTGTTGGTCCCACGAAGTTCAAACATTCTAGAAAGTTGTAGCATTTGGTGAGATCTTTCGTTTAAGCCCTCATTCATCAAAATCGGTCACATAGAACCGGAGATATGATTTTTTGAATTTTGTGAACTTTGACCCCTCATATCTGCGGTTCTATTGAAACCACAGCGCGCATACGCACCATTTTGGAAACGTCTTAGACTGGACTACAACATACTAAAATTTCATTAACTTGCACAATGCCGTTTTTGAGAAAAGTGACTTTGAATTTCGATGAATTTTGACGCTATCACAGCGCCACCTGTGGTGACTTTTTGAACTTCCATCTGAAAGTGCTCATCGAGACGAAATCAAAAAGGTAAAATTTAGGTCGCTATGTTAATTAGAACCGGAGATAGAGGCCGGTCAATGTTCGAACTTTGACCCCTTATAGCTCGGGTCAGGGGTTATGGATCGACTTAAGGTTTTTTTTGTTTGATAGGTATAATCAACGGCTACAACATACTAAATTTTCAGCCCGATGCACAATGGAATTTTTGAGTTATTTAACTTTTAAGATTTAAAAATTTTCTTTTTAAAAAAAGCGCCCCTAGCGGTGGTTTTATGAACTTGCGATGTTAGAAGGAGAAGTGGCATTTCACGAGAGCTTTCCAAAAAGCCCTCACTTTTTAAATTCTGACAATTAGAACCGGAGTTATGGCCATTTTAAGAAATTTTTTTTGGACCCTTATAGCTCGGGTCAGGGGGGTCGGGGGCCTTAAGTTTGGTATTGATGGAAAGCTCTAAGGCCCAGCTATAACATACTAAAATTTGAGTCCGCTGAATGCCATAGGGTCGGAGCTATTGAGAAAACAAAAAAAGGGGGGTCTTCAAAATGGCGGAAGGAGGGGTGGGGGGTGGGGGGTCTATGCACCATGTTGCAATTTTCACCCGATATATAACCTTTGCCGAAAACCGCAAGTCGATATCTTTTTTAGTTTAGGAGCTATTAAGCTCCAAAGAGCGGCCGGCCGGCCGGCCGGGAACGTAAAATAGCCACATATATATTCGTGATCAGGAAGTGCTGAAACACATTTTGGCCAAGTTTGAGGTCGATCGGACGACATGAAATTTTGTTAGGATTATAGTAGGTGAGATTGTTAAGAATCTCACCTAATATCGACCCATTCCTTACCACGGTATTAACACTTTAAGGACGTTTGGAACACCGGTGTCCCATAAAGAAAATAATTTTTTCTGATTACCTGAAGTTCCTTTTTCCTTATGTCCATAATTGTAAAGTAGAAGGTTGAAGGAATCAAGAATATTTTTTGCAAGTCTCTAGCTATTTGCTATGTAGTAAATACTTAAGCTCAAAAATGGCGAATTTTTAAATTCTCAAATTCATAATTGATTTTATTTATTTTTTATACTTCCAATTTTTTTAAAGCAAAACCCTTTTGGCAATAAAAACTACAATACTCATACGTAAAGGTGAGATTCTTAACAATCTCACCTACTATAATCCTAACAAAATCTCATGTCCTCCGATCGACCCCAAACTTTGCCAGAATGTGTTTTGACACTTCCTGATCACGAAAATATGGATGGCTAAAAACCGTTCCCGTCCGTCCGTCCGTCCGTCCGGCCGCTCTTTGGAGCTTAATAGCTCCTAAACTAAAAGAGATATCGACTTGCGGTTTTCGGCAAAAGTTATATATCGTATAAAAATTGCAACTTGGTGCATTGACCCCCACCCCTCCATCCGCCATTTTGAATACCACCCTTATTTGTTTTCTCAATAGCTCCTCCCCTATGGCATCGATCGGGCTCAAATTTTAGTATGTTATAGCTGGGCCTTAGGGCTTTCCATCAATACTAAACTTAAGGTCCACCGACGCCCCTGACCCGAGCAAAAAGGGTTCAAAAAACAATTCTTAAAATGGCCATAACTCCGGATCTAATTATCAGAATTTAAAAAGAGAGGGCTTTTTGGAAAGCTCTCATGAAATGCCACTTCCTCTTCTAACATCACAAGTTCATAAAACCACTGCTAGGGGCGCTATTTTTAAAAATAAGATTTTTAAATTTTCTATGTTAAATAATTCAAAATTCCTTTATGCAATCGGGCTGAAATTTTAGTATGTTGTAGCCGCTGATTATACCTTTTAAACAAAAAAATACTTAAGTCGATCCATAACCGCTGACCCGAGCTATAAAGGGTCAAATTTCGAACATTGACCGGCCTCTATCTTCGGTTCTAATTAACATATCGACCTAAATTTTGGCTTTTTGGTTTCGTCTTGATGAGCACTTTCAGATGGAAGTTCAAAAAGTCACCACAGGTGGCGCTGCGATACCGTCAAAATTCATCGAAATTCAAACTAATTTTTCTCAAAAATTCCTTTGTGCAAGTTAATGAAATTTTAGTATGTTATAGTCTAGTCTAAGACGTTTGCAAAATGGGGCGTAAGTGCGCTGTGGTTTCAATAGAACCGGAGATATGAGGGGTCAAAGTTCACGAAATTCAAAAAATCATATCTCCGGTTCTATGTGACCGATTTTGATGAGTGAGGGCTTAAACGAAAGATGTCACCAAATGCTACACCTTTCTAGAACATTTGAACTTTGTGGGACCAACACCAGGGGCGCCACATTCGGAAAACCAATTTCAATATCACATAACCTCAATTATCTCGACTGTCGCTGAACCGATTTTGATGATTACTTCGACATAATTGTAGAAAACATTCGTGTCTACATTTCGTGCAGACATCATTTTCCGCTCAGACTACGCTATCACTCCGATTTTACCGTTTAAGTGTGAAAAATTGACTTTTCCCATAATAATCGAAGCGTCGAAACCACTCAGACGCTAATTTGACTACTTCTTCTCGACCCAGACACTTAAAATAGGGTTTTAAATGAAAAGCCTTACAAAATACAACAATTCTTTCATATAGTAGAAGTTCACCAAATGAACACTTGGGGCGATCTGGTCGAAAAAACGAGTTGAGAAACAAAAAACCTCGCTTATCTCGGCTTTCGATTAATCGATGAGATCAAATTCTACAGAAAAATTATAGAGATCATTCTGGTCTACATTTCACCCATATATCACTTTTCTGTCACTCCATCCAAATCTTTGATATTTTGGTTTAAATACAAAATTTGTATAATTTCATGATTTCGATTCAAAATGACTGAATGGCGTCCCACAACTTCAGCTCTAAATCGAATTTGCATGCATTCCAAGTTAACTCACGTTAAGAATCTCACCCACATAAGCCGGTTAGGATTATCTGTCCCTTTTTCATTAAAGCGAAAAATATTATTCATTGGTATTGTCAGAAAAATTACTTAAATTTTTGGGCTATTTTTGTCCCTATCGTCCCTATCCTATGTTGGACTTTGATTTCCTTACTGATCATTTCCTTACTGGTTTTCGTTTTGAAATGCTTTTATGATTAATGAATTGTTTTGAATCAAATAACCGCTGGTAGACCAATAAGCAGCACTAAAAGAACATACGGAAGCAGAGAACAAAGTGCAGAGAACAAAGTGCGCGAGAAAATAGCGTATATTAAAAAAAGCTATAAGGCTGAAATATTGCGAAGGAAAACTCAAAACTCAATTAATCTACCCAGCGGATCTGGTGCTCCTGATCCTGAGCTAGACGGCAGCCAGCAAAAGCAACAAAAGGGTTGGGTATGGTTCGACCTTTGTCAGTTTTTGGAAGGAATAATTGATTTAGGACATGAGATGAATTCACGTGTTCGAAAACGAAAAGTACCATCACAAAGCAGCGCTCAAGTATCCAGAATCGGTGATGTTAATCAACACAAACGCAGCTCAACGATGCAGACATTCTCCGCTCGATCTCCAAGACCCAAAACGAGTTCCAGTGCAGAAAGAAGTCCTCCACATGCAGCACCTCAATTATTTTCACATTTCTCAGAAAGACAAGGAGAGCCAACACCAGGACCAAGCAGCGCTCAAAGACCCATCAATACAAATGAAAAGAAAGTACCATCTCAAAAAAAAGTATCCAACATCTGTGATGTTATAAAACAAAAACACAGTTCATTGCTGACGCTTTTCCCGGGTCAACCCACAAGCTCTGTAAAGAGTAAAAAGAATTCTGCACATCCATCCTCTCAAATATTTTCACAATCCCCAGAAACACAAGATCCGCAGAATGATCCAATTCCAGGACCAAGTAGCGCTCAGGGACCCTTACCTAATAAGGATAATAACGTTCTGCACCAGACAGAAGAATTGCCGCAAACGATTACCGCTCATCCTACAACATCGTCATCACCATCATCGCCTCTGAGATACTCTACACCGTTGCCAAGTGATGCAATACAGGGGAAGACATTCCAAGCAACATATACTTCTGCAGCGGAATAAACCTGAACCCAGTTTCCGGAACTTTCTTCACCACCATCGTCAAGAGCCAACCCATTTGAACGAACCATTGAGCAGATTCCAAGAAATCAGACATCCACACCTATTCAGAGTTCAGGGTATTATACGGTAAATACTGCTTTTGGCAAATGTCTCACAGAACTCATAAACGAGAGATTTAAAAGACTACCCAGCGAACAACAAATTAAGGCTTTCTCCGATATACTGCTACATACAGAAAGATTAACGGAAGAATTAATGAAGACTACAAAAAATAAAGACACATGATTAACTTACTTTCTGCATTTTATTACAAAAAATTAATTTCTTAACAAATAATCTTTATATATGTGGGAAGATTAGAAAAATTTGCGGAAGAGGGCGCACGACGCCATAGTAGGAGGGGGAAGATGACGAGAAGGAGCCGAAGAAAGTAGTATTACCGCGACATTTGACCAGGTATGTCCTCCTCGATAAATTTTCATAGAGAGAGAATTTTGTGCAATTAATTAAATATTTTCATGCGTAAATCCCTCTCTCTACATATATATCCCTATTTATTGTTGCTTCTGTTAAATTTCTTCCTCTACTTCCTTGCTGATCTCCAAATGATACATCTGATGAATTGTATTCAAATAATGGTGTCTCTCTGTCAGCAGTTTCACGAATGAAATTATGTAATACAACGCAACATTTCACAATAGAGGTTGCAAATTCTGGCCCTACAGAAATTTCTCTGCGAAAAATTCTGAACCGACTTGACAAAATTCCGAAGGATCTTTCAATCGTATTTCTGGCAGATGACAATCGCTTATTAAAATATTCTTTATCTTGTGATAAATTCCTTCCACTATAATTTCTTAATAGATTTTTTGATAAAGGGAAAGCTTCGTCGCCAATAAAAAAATAATTGAAAATTATTTCTGAATTTGGAAGTAATTTAGGTTCAGGAAAATCTAAATTTCCGGCTGCTAATTCTAAGCCTAGTTCGGTATTGTTCCAAACTGAGGCATCACTTTTAGAGATCCAGGTGCCCCTATTGAGACAAATATAAAATTTGCATCGGCATCGCATACTGCCAATAAAATTATTGAGAAATATTTCTTATAATTGAAATATAGACTGCCGGACTCTGGGGGCTTCTGTATTCTAATATGTTTCCCGTCAACAGCTCCTACGCAATGCGGCAGACGATGAAGGTTTGTCCACTTTTCCGACTCAGCTTCCCAGTCCATTGGAAATACAATGTACAATTGATGAAAGTTGTCCCAAATTACTTCAATTGTTTCCTTTATGATCTGGTTCGCTGTCGAAACTCCAATTAGATAAAGTCTGGCAATGCTGCTGAAACTGTCACCTGTAGTCAAGTAGTGCAATGTTATGAGTAGTCTAGAAGCAGGTGGAATAACATCTTCGCGGGTATTTGATTTTTCAATCTTAGGGCCAATCGCATCGAGGAGGAAGGAAAACTGCTGCTTTGACATCCTCGTATATTCCTTGAATTTTTCGTCTGAAAAAAATTAAAGTGAACTCTACGACGGCTCTGGTTAAACTCCACTTTATTGCACTCATTTACACATTTTTATAATACATCATTACATTCAAATGAACTGATTAATTGACACAATACATTCTAATAAGCTTAATAAGCATAATAATCAAATTTCTTCTAAAATAAAATTCTCTTATTTTTAAGTTCACTACATTTCCTATCCCCTAATGAAAAGTGAATGAAATGAACTAAAAGCTTTAGAAAAATAAGTAAATTGATATAAATATTTTACTATAATTTGTAGTGTAGTGTAGACTGTAGAGTAAGAATCTAAGTCTCTTTTCTTTCTTGTTTTTAATTAGAAAATGGTAATTTCAAAGGAATTTTCAAGAATACAATTTTATGTAATTAATTTTATTTGGTTTTGTTTATTCATTTGTTTGTGCAAAATCTAAGGTGTTTAACTTTTTTCAGTTCCTTTTTCTAGTTTGTAATCAAATAATTGGAATATAACATGTGTGTATATATATATTTTTTTATTTACTTTTTTTTTTAGTTAATAATAAAATTGAATTAATAACATTCATATGAGGACCTTATTGCAAAAACCCTGTATCTTTTTTGTCAGAGCAAAAAAACTGTCAAAAAATCTTACGAGCAAAAAACGGCCACAGTTTTTTAACGAGCTAAAAACCATTTATCAATCATTTCTCGCAGTATAATTGAATTAGAATTTGAAAGAAAAAGCAATTTCATGATCTACGAACATAAGACGTCCTTCTCATCATTATTTTAGACATCCCCAAATCTTCTTTATCCACAAGATGACCATCCCTGGAAAAGCTCTGGACATGGTATTATCCTACTTTTCCTCATTTTTCCTCCAGATTTGATCAGTTTTGAGTCCATCCACATGGGGACCATCTCCAGCACTGTTCCGGATATGGAATTCCCTAGCTTTTTCGCCATCTCTCTTCCAGAAATGGCCAGATCTGAGTCCATCCACATGGTGATCATCTCCAGCACTGTTCCGGATATGGAATTCCCTAGCTTTTTCGCCATCTCTCTTCCTGAAATGGTCAGATCTGAGTCCATCCACATGGTGACCATCTCCAGCACTGTTCCGGATATGGAATTCCCTAGCTTTTTCGCCATCTCTCTTCCAGAAATGGTCAGATCTGAGTCCATCCACATGGTGATCATCTCCAGCACTGTTCCGGATATGGAATTCCCTAGCTTTTTCGCCATCTCTCTTCCAGAAATGGTCAGATCTGAGTCCATCCACATGGGGACCATCTCCAGCACTGTTCCGGATATAGAATTCCCTAGCTTTTTCGCCATCTCTCTTCCTGAAATGGTCAGATCTGAGTCCATCCACATGGTGACCATCTCCAGCACTGTTCCGGATATGGAATTCCCTAGCTTTTTCGCCATCTCTCTTCCAGAAATGGCCAGATCTGAGTCCATCCACATGGTGATCATCTCCAGCACTGTTCCGGATATGGAATTCCCTAGCTTTTTCGCCATCTCTCTTCCAGAAATGGTCACATCTGAGTCCATCCACATGGTGAGCATCTCCAGCACTGTTCCGGATATGGAATTCCCTAGCTTTTTCGCCATCTCTCTTCCAGAAATGGTCAGATCTGAGTCCATCCACATGGGGACCATCTCCAGCACTGTTCCGGATATGGAATTCCCTGGCTTTTTCGCCATCTCTCTTCCAGAAATGGCCAGATCTGAGTCCATCCACATGGTGATCATCTCCAGCATTGTTCCGGATATGGAATTCCCTAGCTTTTTCGCCATCTCTCGTCTTGAAATGGTCAGATCTGAGTCCATCCACATGGTGATCATCTCCAGCACTGTTCCGGATAGAGGATTCCCTAGCTTTTTCGCCATCTCTCGTCCTGAAATGGTCAGATCTGAGTCCATCCACATGGTGATCATCTCCAGCACTGTTCCGGATATAGAATTCCCTAGCTTTTTCGCCATCTCTCTTCCAGAAATGGTCAGATCTGAGTCCATCCACATGGTGACCATCTCCAGCATTGTTCCGGATATGGAATTCCCTAGCTTTTTCGCCATCTCTCTTCCTGAAATGGTCAGATCTGAGTCCATCCACATGGTGACCATCTCCAGCACTGTTCCGGATATAGAATTCCCTAGCTTTTTCGCCATCTCTCTTCCTGAAATGGTCAGATCTGAGTCCATCCACATGGTGACCATCTCCAGCACTGTTCCGGATATGGAATTCCCTAGCTTTTTCGCCATCTCTCTTCCATAAATGGTCAGATCTGAGTCCATCCACATGGGGACCATCTCCAGCACTGTTCCGGATATAGAATTCCCTAGCTTCTCTTCCAGAAATGGCCAGATCCATCTCTCTTCCATCTCCATCACTGAAATGGTCAGATCTGAGTCCATCCACATGGTGACCATCTCCAGCACTGTTCCGGATATGGAATTCCCTAGCTTTTTCGCCATCTCTCTTCCAGAAATGGCCAGATCTGAGTCCATCCACATGGTGATCATCTCCAGCACTGTTCCGGATATGGAATTCCCTAGCTTTTTCGCCATCTCTCTTCCAGAAATGGTCAGATCTGAGTCCATCCACATGGGGACCATCTCCATCACTGTTCCGGATATGGAATTCCCTGGCTTTTTCGCCATCTCTCTTCCAGAAATGGCCAGATCTGAGTCCATCCACATGGTGATCATCTCCAGCATTGTTCCGGATATGGAATTCCCTAGCTTTTTCGCCATCTCTCTTCCAGAAATGGTCAGATCTGAGTCCATCCACATGGTGATCATCTCCAGCACTGTTCCGGATATGGAATTCCCTAGCTTTTTCGCCATCTCTCTTCCAGAAATGGTCAGATCTGAGTACATCCACATGGTGACCATCACCAGCACTGTTCCGAATATGGAATTCCCTAGCTTTTTCGCCATCTCTCTTCCAGAAATGGTCAGATCTGAGTCCATCCACATGGTGATCATATCCAGCACTGTTCCGGATATGGAATTCCCTAGCTTTTTCGCCATCTCTCGTCCTGAAATGGTCAGATCTGAGTCCATCCACATGGTGATCATCTCCAGCACTGTTCCGAATATAGAATTCCCTAGCTTTTTCGCCATCTCTCTTCCAGAAATGGTCAGATCTGAGTCCATCCACATGGTGACCATCACCAGCACTGTTCCGAATATGGAATTCCCTAGCTTTTTCGCCATATCTCTTCCAGAAATGGTCAGATCTGAGTCCATCCACATGGTGATCATCTCCAGCACTGTTCCGGATATGGAATTCCCTAGCTTTTTCGCCATCTCTCGTCCTGAAATGGTCAGATCTGAGTCCATCCACATGGTGATCATCTCCAGCATTGTTCCGGATATGGAATTCCCTAGCTTTTTCGCCATCTCTCTTCCAGAAATGGTCAGATCTGAGTCCATCCACATGGTGATCATCTCCAGCACTGTTCCGGATAGAGAATTCCCTAGCTTTTTCGCCATCTCTCGTCCTGAAATGGTCAGATCTGAGTCCATCCACATGGTGATCATCTCCAGCACTGTTCCGAATATAGAATTCCCTAGCTTTTTCCCCACCTCTCTTCCTGAAATGGTCAGATCTGAGTCCATCCACATGGTGACCATCTCCAGCATTGTTCCGGATATGGAATTCCCTAGCTTTTTCGCCATCTCTCTTCCAGAAATGGTCAGATCTGAGTCCATCCACATGGTGATCATCTCCAGCACTGTTCCGGATATGGAATTCCCTAGATTTTTCGCCATCTCTCTTCCAGAAATGGTCAGATCTGAGTCCATCCACATGGTGACCATCTCCAGCACTGTTCCGGATATGGAATTCCCTAGCTTTTTCGCCATCTCTCTTCCAGAAATGGCCAGATCTGAGTCCATCCACATGGTGATCATCTCCAGCATTGTTCCGGATATGGAATTCCCTAGCTTTTTCGCCATCTCTCTTCCAGAAATGGTCAGATCTGAGTCCATCCACATGGTGATCATCTCCAGCACTGTTCCGGATATAGAATTCCCTAGCTTTTTCGCCATCTCTCTTCCTGAAATGGTCAGATCTGAGTCCATCCACATGGTGACCATCTCCAGCACTGTTCCGAATATGGAATTCCCTAGCTTTTTCGCCATCTCTCTTCCAGAAATGGCCAGATCTGAGTCCATCCACATGGTGATCATCTCCAGCATTGTTCCGGATATAGAATTCCCTAGCTTTTTCCCCATCTCTCTTTCAGAAATGGCCAGATCTGAGTCCATCCACATGGTGATCATCTCCAGCATTGTTCCGGATATGGAATTCCATAGCTTTTTCGCCATCTCTCTTCCAGAAATGGTCAGATCTGAGTCCATCCACATGGTGATCATCTCCAGCACTGTTCCGAATATAGAATTCCCTAGCTTTTTCGCCATCTCTCTTCCAGAAATGGTCAGATCTGAGTCCATCCACATGGTGATCATCTCCAGCACTGTTCCGGATAGAGAATTCCCTAGCTTTTTCGCCATCTCTCGTCCTGAAATGGTCAGATCTGAGTCCATCCACATGGTGATCATCTCCAGCACTGTTCCGAATATAGAATTCCCTAGCTTTTTCCCCATCTCTCTTCCAGAAATGGCCAGATCTGAGTCCATCCACATGGTGATCATCTCCAGCATTGTTCCGGATATGGAATTCCCTAGCTTTTTCGCCATCTCTCTTCCAGAAATGGCCAGATCTGAGTCCATCCACATGGTGATCATCTCCAACATTGTTCCGGATATGGAATTCCCTAGCTTTTTCGCCATCTCTCTTCCAGAAATGGTCAGATCTGAGTCCATCCACATGGTGATCATCTCCAGCACTGTTCCGGATATGGAATTCCCTAGCTTTTTCGCCATCTCTCGTCCTGAAATGGTCAGATCTGAGTCCATCCACATGGTCATCATCTCCAGCACTGTTCCGAATATAGAATTCCCTAGATTTTTCACCATCTCTCTTCCAGAAATGGTCAGATCTGAGTCCATCCACATGGTGATCATCTCCAGCATTGTTCCGGATATGGAATTCCCTAGCTTTTTCGAAATCTCTCTTCCAGAAATGGTCAGATCTGAGTCCATCCGGTGATATCTCCAGCACTGAATTCCCTAGCTTTTTCGCCATCTCTCTTCCAGAAATGGTCAGATCTGAGATCCACATGAGCACTGTTCCGGATATGGAATTCCCTAGCTTTTTCGCCATCTCTCTTCCAGAAATGGTGATCATCTCCAGCATCTCCAGCATTGTTCCGGATATGGAATTCCCTAGCTTTTTCGAAATCTCTCTTCCAGAAATGGTCAGATCTGAGTCCATCCACATGGTGATCATCTCCAGCACTGTTCCGGATATGGAATTCCCTAGCTTTTTCGCCATCTCTCTTCCAGAAATGGTCAGATCTGAGTCCATCCACATGGTGACCATCTCCAGCACTGTTCCGGATATGGAATTCCCTAGCTTTTTCGCCATCTCTCTTCCAGAAATGGCCAGATCTGAGTCCATCCACATGGTGATCATCTCCAGCAGGATATGGAATTCCCTAGCTTTTTCGCCATCTCTCTTCCAGAAATGGTCAGATCTGAGTCCATCCACATGGTGATCATCTCCAGCACTGTTCCGGATATGGAATTCCCTAGCTTTTTCGCCATCTCTCTTCCAGAAATGGTCAGATCTGAGTCCATCCACATGGTGACCATCTCCAGCACTGTTCCGGATATGGAATTCCCTAGCTTTTTCGCCATCTCTCTTCCAGAAATGGCCAGATCTGAGCCCATCCACATGGTGATCATCTCCAGCATTGTTCCGGATATGGAATTCCCTAGCTTTTTCGCCATCTCTCTTCCAGAAATGGTCAGATCTGAGTCCATCCACATGGTGACCATCTCCAGCACTGTTCCGGATATGGAATTCCCTAGCTTTTTCGCCATCTCTCTTCCAGAAATGGACAGATCTGAGTCCATCCACATGGTGATCATCTCCAGCATTGTTCCGGATATGGAATTCCCTAGCTTTTTCGCCATCTCTCTTCCAGAAATGGTCAGATCAGAGTCCATCCACATGGTGATCATCTCCAGCACTGTTCCGGATATGGAATTCCCTAGCTTTTTCGCCATCTCTCGTCCTGAAATGGTCAGATCTGAGTCCATCCACATGGTGATCATCTCCAGCACTGTTCCGAATATAGAATTCCCTAGCTTTTTCGCCATCTCTCTTCCAGAAATGGTCAGATCTGAGTCCATCCACATGGTGATCATCTCCAGCACTGTTCCGGATAGAAAATTCCCTAGCTTTTTCGCCATCTCTCGTCCTGAAATGGTCAGATCTGAGTCCATCCACATGGTGATCATCTCCAGCACTGTTCCGAATATAGAATTCCCTAGCTTTTTCCCCATCTCTCTTCCTAAAATGGTCAGATCTGAGTCCATCCACATGGTGACCATCTCCAGCATTGTTCCGGATATGGAATTCCCTAGCTTTTTCGCCATCTCTCTTCCAGAAATGGTCAGATCTGAGTCCATCCACATGGTGATCATCTCCAGCACTGTTCCGGATATGGAATTCCCTAGCTTTTTCGCCATCTCTCTTCCAGAAATGGTCAGATCTGAGTCCATCCACATGGTGACCATCTCCAGCACAGTTCCGGATATGGAATTCCCTAGCTTTTTCGCCATCTCTCTTCCAGAAATGGTCAGATCTGGGTCCATCCACATGGGGACCATCTGCAGCACTGTTCCGGATATGGAATTCCCTAGCTTTTTCGCCATCTCTCTTCCTGAAATGGTCAGATCTGAGTCCACCCACATGGTGACCATCTCCAGCACTGTTCCGAATATGGAATTCCCTAGCTTTTTCGCCATCTCTCTTCCAGAAATGGTCAGATCTGAGTCCATCCACATGGTGATCATCTCCAGCACTTTTCCGGATATAGAATTCCCTAGCTATTTCGCCATCTCTCTTCCAGAAATGGCCAGATCTGAGTCCATCCACATGGTGATCATCTCCAGCATTGTTCCGGATATGGAATTCCCTAGCTTTTTCGCCATCTCTCTTCCAGAAATGGTCAGATCTGAGTCCATCCACATGGTGATCATCTCCAGCACTGTTCCGGATATAGAATTCCCTAGCTTTTTCGCCATCTCTCTTCCTGAAATGGTCAGATCTGAGTCCATCCACATGGTGACCATCTCCAGCACTGTTCCGGATATGGAATTCCCTAGCTTTTTCGCCATCTCTCTTCCAGAAATGGCCAGATCTGAGTCCATCCACATGGTGATCATCTCCAGCATTGTTCCGGATATGGAATTCCCTAGCTTTTTCGCCATCTCTCTTCCAGAAATGGTCAGATCTGAGTCCATCCACATGGTGATCATCTCCAGCACTGTTCCGGATATAGAATTCCCTAGCTTTTTCGCCATCTCTCTTCCTGAAATGGTCAGATCTAAGTCCATCCACATGGTGACCATCTCCAGCACTGTTCCGAATATGGAATTCCCTAGCTTTTTCGCCATCTCTCTTCCAGAAATGGTCAGATCTGAGTCCATCCACATGGTGATCATCTCCAGCACTTTTCCGGATATAGAATTCCCTAGCTATTTCGCCATCTCTCTTCCAGAAATGGCCAGATCTGAGTCCATCCACATGGTGATCATCTCCAGCATTGTTCCGGATATGGAATTCCCTAGCTTTTTCGCCATCTCTCTTCCAGAAATGGTCAGATCTGAGTCCATCCACATGGTGATCATCTCCAGCACTGTTCCGGATATAGAATTCCCTAGCTTTTTCGCCATCTCTCTTCCTGAAATGGTCAGATCTGAGTCCATCCACATGGTGACCATCTCCAGCACTGTTCCGGATATGGAATTCCCTAGCTTTTTCGCCATCTCTCTTCCAGAAATGGCCAGATCTGAGTCCATCCACATGGTGATCATCTCCAGCATTGTTCCGGATATGGAATTCCCTAGCTTTTTCGCCATCTCTCTTCCAGAAATGGTCAGATCTGAGTCCATCCACATGGTGATCATCTCCAGCACTGTTCCGGATATAGAATTCCCTAGCTTTTTCGCCATCTCTCTTCCTGAAATGGTCAGATCTGAGTCCATCCACATGGTGACCATCTCCAGCACTGTTCCGAATATGGAATTCCCTAGCTTTTTCGCCATCTCTCTTCCAGAAATGGCCAGATCTGAGTCCATCCACATGGTGATCATCTCCAGCATTGTTCCGGATATAGAATTCCCTAGCTTTTTCCCCATCTCTCTTTCAGAAATGGCCAGATCTGAGTCCATCCACATGGTGATCATCTCCAGCATTGTTCCGGATATGGAATTCCATAGCTTTTTCGCCATCTCTCTTCCAGAAATGGTCAGATCTGAGTCCATCCACATGGTGATCATCTCCAGCACTGTTCCGAATATAGAATTCCCTAGCTTTTTCGCCATCTCTCTTCCAGAAATGGTCAGATCTGAGTCCATCCACATGGTGATCATCTCCAGCACTGTTCCGGATAGAGAATTCCCTAGCTTTTTCGCCATCTCTCGTCCTGAAATGGTCAGATCTGAGTCCATCCACATGGTGATCATCTCCAGCACTGTTCCGAATATAGAATTCCCTAGCTTTTTCCCCATCTCTCTTCCAGAAATGGCCAGATCTGAGTCCATCCACATGGTGATCATCTCCAGCATTGTTCCGGATATGGAATTCCCTAGCATTTTCGCCATCTCTCTTCCAGAAATGGCCAGATCTGAGTCCATCCACATGGTGATCATCTCCAACATTGTTCCGGATATGGAATTCCCTAGCTTTTTCGCCATCTCTCTTCCAGAAATGGTCAGATCTGAGTCCATCCACATGGTGATCATCTCCAGCACTGTTCCGGATATGGAATTCCCTAGCTTTTTCGCCATCTCTCGTCCTGAAATGGTCAGATCTGAGTCCATCCACATGGTGATCATCTCCAGCACTGTTCCGAATATAGAATTCCCTAGATTTTTCGCCATCTCTCTTCCAGAAATGGTCAGATCTGAGTCCATCCACATGGTGATCATCTCCAGCATTGTTCCGGATATGGAATTCCCTAGCTTTTTCGAAATCTCTCTTCCAGAAATGGTCAGATCTGAGTCCATCCACATGGTGATCATCTCCAGCACTGTTCCGGATATGGAATTCCCTAGCTTTTTCGCCATCTCTCTTCCAGAAATGGTCAGATCTGAGTCCATCCACATGGTGACCATCTCCAGCACTGTTCCGGATATGGAATTCCCTAGCTTTTTCGCCATCTCTCTTCCAGAAATGGCCAGATCTGAGTCCATCCACATGGTGATCATCTCCAGCATTGTTCCGGATATGGAATTCCCTAGCTTTTTCGCCATCTCTCTTCCAGAAATGGTCAGATCTGAGTCCATCCACATGGTGATCATCTCCAGCACTGTTCCGGATATGGAATTCCCTAGCTTTTTCGCCATCTCTCTTCCAGAAATGGTCAGATCTGAGTCCATCCACATGGTGACCATCTCCAGCACTGTTCCGGATATGGAATTCCCTAGCTTTTTCGCCATCTCTCTTCCAGAAATGGCCAGATCTGAGCCCATCCACATGGTGATCATCTCCAGCATTGTTCCGGATATGGAATTCCCTAGCTTTTTCGCCATCTCTCTTCCAGAAATGGTCAGATCTGAGTCCATCCACATGGTGACCATCTCCAGCACTGTTCCGGATATGGAATTCCCTAGCTTTTTCGCCATCTCTCTTCCAGAAATGGACAGATCTGAGTCCATCCACATGGTGATCATCTCCAGCATTGTTCCGGATATGGAATTCCCTAGCTTTTTCGCCATCTCTCTTCCAGAAATGGTCAGATCAGAGTCCATCCACATGGTGATCATCTCCAGCACTGTTCCGGATATGGAATTCCCTAGCTTTTTCGCCATCTCTCGTCCTGAAATGGTCAGATCTGAGTCCATCCACATGGTGATCATCTCCAGCACTGTTCCGAATATAGAATTCCCTAGCTTTTTCGCCATCTCTCTTCCAGAAATGGTCAGATCTGAGTCCATCCACATGGTGATCATCTCCAGCACTGTTCCGGATAGAAAATTCCCTAGCTTTTTCGCCATCTCTCGTCCTGAAATGGTCAGATCTGAGTCCATCCACATGGTGATCATCTCCAGCACTGTTCCGAATATAGAATTCCCTAGCTTTTTCCCCATCTCTCTTCCTAAAATGGTCAGATCTGAGTCCATCCACATGGTGACCATCTCCAGCATTGTTCCGGATATGGAATTCCCTAGCTTTTTCGCCATCTCTCTTCCAGAAATGGTCAGATCTGAGTCCATCCACATGGTGATCATCTCCAGCACTGTTCCGGATATGGAATTCCCTAGCTTTTTCGCCATCTCTCTTCCAGAAATGGTCAGATCTGAGTCCATCCACATGGTGACCATCTCCAGCACAGTTCCGGATATGGAATTCCCTAGCTTTTTCGCCATCTCTCTTCCAGAAATGGTCAGATCTGGGTCCATCCACATGGGGACCATCTGCAGCACTGTTCCGGATATGGAATTCCCTAGCTTTTTCGCCATCTCTCTTCCTGAAATGGTCAGATCTGAGTCCATCCACATGGTGACCATCTCCAGCACTGTTCCGAATATGGAATTCCCTAGCTTTTTCGCCATCTCTCTTCCAGAAATGGTCAGATCTGAGTCCATCCACATGGTGATCATCTCCAGCACTTTTCCGGATATAGAATTCCCTAGCTATTTCGCCATCTCTCTTCCTGAAATGGTCAGATTTGAGTCCATCCACATGGTGACCATCTCCAGCAATGTTCCGAATATGGAATTCCCTAGCTCTTTCGACATCTCTCTTCCAGAAATGGCCAGATCTGAGTCCATCCACATGGTGATCATCTCCAGCACTGTTCCGGATAGAGAATTCCCTAGTTTTTCGCCATCTCTCGTCCTGAAATGGTCAGATCTGAGTCCATCCACATGGTGATCATCTCCAGCACTGTTCCGAATATAGAATTCCCTAGCTTTTTCCCCATCTCTCTTCCTGAAATGGTCAGATCTGAGTCCATCAACATGGTGACCATCTCCAGCATTGTTCCGGATATGGAATTCCCTAGTTTTTCGCCATCTCTCTTCCAGAAATGGTCAGATCTGAGTCCATCCACATGGTGATCATCTCCAGCACTGTTCCGGATATGGAATTCCCTAGCTTTTTCGCCATCTCTCTTCCAGCAATGGTCAGATCTGAGTCCATCCACATGGTGATCATCTCCAGCACTGTTCCGGATATAGAATTCCCTAGCTTTTTCGCCATCTCTCTTCCTGAAATGGTCAGATCTGAGTCCATCCACATGGTGACCATCTCCAGCACTGTTCCGAATATGGAATTCCCTAGCTTTTTCGCCATCTCTCTTCCAGAAATGGTCAGATCAGAGTCCATCCACATGGTGATCATCTCCAGCACTGTTCCGGATATGGAATTCCCTAGCTTTTTCGCCATCTCTCGTCCTGAAATGGTCAGATCTGAGTCCATCCACATGGTGATCATCTCCAGCACTGTTCCGAATATAGAATTCCCTAGCTTTTTCGCCATCTCTCTTCCAGAAATGGTCAGATCTGAGTCCAACCACATGGTGATCATCTCCAGCACAGTTCCGGATAGAGAATTCCCTAGCTTTTTCGCCATCTCTCTTCCAGAAATGGTCAGATCTGAGTCCATCCACATGGGGAACATCTCCAGCACTGTTCCGGATATGGAATTCCCTAGCGTTTTCGCAATTTTTCGCGATATTCCTCCAGGAAATCCCACATCTTCTAAGATTTTCTTGCATATTATGCCCAAAACACTTCAGATACCTTTTGTGGTCTGAGGATTTCCAGAGCTTCCTCCAGCAAATCCCAGATTTTTGGGATTTTCTTGCATATTATGTCCAAAACACTTCAGATACCTTTTGTGGTCAGAGGATTTCTGGAGCTTCCTCCAGAAATCCCAGATCTTCTGGGATTTTCTTGTATATTATGCCCAAAACACTTCAGATACCTTTTGTGGTCAAAGGATTTCTGGAGCTTCCTCCAGAAATCCCAGATCTTCTGTGATTTTCTTGCAAATTATGTTTAAAACCCTTCTGATACCTTTTGTGGTCAGAGGATTTCTGGAGCTTCCTCCAGGAAATCCCAGATCTTCTGGGATTTTCTTGTATATTATGCCCAAAACACTTCAGATACCTTTTGTGGTCAGAGGATTTCTGGACATTCCTCCAGAAAATCCCAGTCTTCTGGGATTTTCTAGCATATTACGCCCAAAACACTTCAGATACCTTTTGTGGTCAGAGGATTTCTGGAGCTTCCTCCAGCAAATCCCAGATCATCTGGGATTTTCTTGTATATTATGCCCAAAACACTTCAGATACCTTTTGTGGTCAAAGGATTTCTGGAGCTTCCTCCAGGAAATCCCAGATCTTCTGGGATTTTCTTGCATATGATGTCCAAAACACTTCAGATACCTTTTGTGGTCAGAGGATTTCTGGAGCTTCCTCCAGGAAATCCCAGATCTTCTGGGATTTTCTTGTATATTATGCCCAAAACACTTCAGATACCTTTTGTGGTTAGAGGATTTCTGGAGCTTCCTCCAGGAAATCCCAGATCTTCTGGGATTTTCTTGTATATTATGCCCAAAACACTTCAGATACCTTTTGTGGTCAGAGGATTTCTGGAGCTTCCTCCAGAAATCCCAGATCTTCTGTGATTTTCTTGCATATTATGTTTAAAACCCTTCTGATACCTTTTGTGGTCAGAGGATTTCTGGAGCTTCCTCCAGGAAATCCCAGATCTTCTGGGATTTTCTTGTATATTATGCCCAAAACACTTCAGATACCTTTTGTGGTTAGAGGATTTCTGGACATTCCTCCAGGAAATCCCAGATCTTCTGGGATTTTCTTGCATATTACGCCCAAAACACTTCAGATACCTTTTGTGGTCAAAGGATTTCTGGAGCTTCCTCCAGCAAATCCCAGATCTTCTGGAATTTTCTTGTATATTATGCCCAAAACACTTCAGATACCTTTTGTGGTCAAAGGATTTCTGGAGCTTCCTCCAGGAAATCCCAGATCTTCTGGGATTTTCTTGCATATTATGTCCAAAACACTTCAGATACCTTTTGTGGTCAGAGGATTTCTGGAGCTTCCTCCAGAAATCCCAGATTTTCTGGGATATTCTTGCATATTATGTCCAAAACACTTCAGATACCTTTTGTGGTCAGAGGATTTCTGGACATTCCTCCAGGAAATTCCAGATCTTCTGGGATTTTCTTGCATATTATGTCCAAAACACTTCAGATACCTTTTGTGGTCAGAGGATTTCTGGAGCTTCCTCCAGCAAATTCCAGATCTTCTGGGATTTTCTTGTATATTATGCCCGAAACACTTCAGATACCTTTTGTGGTCAGAGGATTTCTGGAGCTTCCTCCAGAAATCCCAGATCTTCTGGGATTTCCTTGTATATTACGCCCAAAACACTTCAAATACCTTTTGTGGTCAGAGGATTTCTGGAGCTTCCTCCAGCAAATCTCAGATCTTTCGAGATTTTCTTGCATATTATGTCCAAAACACTTCAGATACCTTTTGTGGTCAGAGGATTCCTGGACCTTCCTCCTGGAAATTCCAGATCTTAGCACAGTTCTTTTAACTGGATTTAAAGTTATAGGCCACTTTCACTCATAGTTTTTCTCATAGTTAGATAATCGACTTTAAAGATTTTCATACACTTTTATGGATTTATCGTCCAATTTTCCTCATTTCCAAGTGAAATTTTGCACATCTCAAGCCTGAAGGAGGCTCTAAACAAATGTAAAGTTTGACGCACCTATCTCTCATAGTTTCCGAGATAATCGACTTTAAAGATTTTCAAACACTTTTGTGCATTTCTCGTCCAATTTTCCTTATTTCCGAGTGAAATTTTGCACATCTCAAGCCTGAAGGAGGCTCTAAACAAATGTAATGTTTGAGGCCCCTATATCTCATAGTTTCCGAGAAAATCGACTTTAAAGATTTTCAGACACTTTTATGCATTTCTCGTCCAATTTTCCTCATTTCCAAGTGAAATTTTGCACATCTCAAGCCTGAAGGAGGCTCTAAACAAATGTAAAGTTTGAGGCCCTTATCTCTCATAGTTTCCGAGATAATCGACTTTAAAGATTTTCAGACACTAAAATTTTCCTCATTTCCGAGTTTTCAATCTCAAGCACTTTTATTTCTCGTCCAATTCTCCTCATTTCAAAGTGAAATTTTGCACATCTCAAGCCTGAAGGAGGCTCTAAACAAATGTAAAGTTTGAGGCCCCTATCTCTCATAGCATTTCTCGTCCAATTTTCCTCATTTCCGAGTTAAATTCTGCACATCTCAAGCCTGAAGGAAGCTCTAGACAAATGTAAAGTTTGAGGCCCCTATCTCTCATAGCTTCCGAGATAATCGACTTTAAAGATTTTCAAACACTTTTATGCATTTCTGGTCCAATTTTCCTCATTTCAAAGTGAAATTTTGCACATCTCAAGCCTGAAGGAGGCACTAAACAAATGTAAATTTGAGGCCCTTATCTCTCATTGTTTCCGAGATAATCGACTCTAAAAAATATCAAGCACTTTTACGCATTTCTCGTCCAATTTTCCTTATTTCCGAGTTAAATTCTGCACATCTCAAGCCTGAAGGAAGCTCTAGACAAATGTAAAGTTTGAGGCCCCTATCTCTCATAGCTTTCCGAGATAATCGACTTTAAAGATTTTCAAACACTTTTATGCATTTCTCGTCCAATTCTCCTCATTTCAAAGTGAAATTTTGCACATCTCAAGCCTGAAGGAGGCACTAAACAAATGTAAAGTTTGAGGCCCTTATCTCTCATTGTTTCCGAGATAATCGACTCTAAAAAATATCAAGCACTTTTACGCATTTCTCGTCCAATTTTCCTTATTTCCGAGTTAAATTCTGCACATCTCAAGCCTGAAAGAGGCTCTAAACAAATGTAAAGTTTGAGGCCCATATCTCTCATAGTTTCCGAGATAATCGACTTTAAAGATTTTCAAACACTTTTATGCATTTCTCGTCCAATTTTCCTTATTTCCGAGTTAAATTCTGCACATCTCAAGCCTGAAGGAGGCACTAAACAAATGTAAAGTTTGAGGCCCCTATCTCTCATAGCTTCCGAGATAATCGACTTTAAAGATTTTCAAACACTTTTATGCATTTCTCGCCCAATTTTCCTTATTTCCGAGTTAAATTCTGCACATCTCAAGCCTGAAGGAGGCTCTAAACAAATGTAAAGTTTGAGGCCCCTATCTCTCATGGTTTCCGAGATAATCGACTTTAAAGATTTTCAAACACTTTTATGCATTTATCGTCCAATTTTCCTTATTTCCGAGTTAAATTCTGCACATCTCAAGCCTGAAGGAGGCTCTAAACAAATGTAAAGTTTGAGGCCCTTATCTCTCATAGTTTTCGAGATAATCGACTTTAAAGATTTTCAAACACTTTTATGCATTTCTCGTCCAATTTTCCTTATTTCCGAGTTAAATTCTGCACATCTCAAGCCTGAAGGAGGCACTAAACAAATGTAAAGTTTGAGGCCCCTATCTCTCATAGCTTCCGAGATAATCGACTTTAAAGATTTTCAAACACTTTTATGCATTTCTCGTCCAAATTTTCCTTATTTCCGAGTTAAATTCTGCACATCTCAAGCCTGAAGGAGGCTCTAAACAAATGTAAAGTTTGAGGCCCCTATCTCTCATAGTTTCCGAGATAATCGACTTTAAAGATTTTCAAACACTTTTATGCATTTCTCGTCCAATTTTCCTCATTTCAAAGTGAAATTTTGCACATCTCAAGCCTGAAGGAGGCACTAAACAAATGCAAAGTTTAAGGCCCCTATCTCTCATAGTTTCCGAGATAATCGACTCTAAAAAATATCAAGCACTTTTACGCATTTCTCGTCAAATTTTCAAAATCTGTTTAGAGCCTCCTTCAGGCTTGAGATGTGCAAAATTTCACTCGGAAATGAAGGAAAATTGGACGAGAAATGCACAAAAGTGTGTCTGGAAATCTTTAAAGTCGATTATCTCGGAAACTATGAGAGATAGGGGCCTCAAACTTTACATTTGTTTAGAGCCTCCTTCAGGCTTGAGATGTGCAAAATTTAACTCGGAAATAAGGAAAATTGGACGAGAAATGCATAAAAGTGTTTGAAAATCTTTAAAGTCGATTATCTCGGAAACTATGAGAGATAGGGGCCTCAAATTTTACATTTGTTTAGAGCCTCCTTCAGGCTTGAGATGTGCAAAATTTCACTCGGAAATAAGGAAAATTGGACGAGAAAGGCACAAAAGTGTTTGAAAATCTTTAAAGTCGATTATCTCGGAAACTATGAGAGATAGGGGCCTCAAACTTTACATTTGTTTAGAGCCTCCTTCAGGCTTGAGATGTGCAGAATTTAACTCGGAAATAAGAAAAATTGGACGAGAAATGCACAAAAGTGTTAGAACATCTTTAAAGTCGATTATCTCGGAAACTATGAGAGATAGGGGCCTCAAACTTTACATTTGTTTAGAGCCTCCTTCAGGCTTGAGATGTGCAGAATTTAACTCGGAAATAAGGAAAATTGGACGAGAAATGCATAAAAGTGTTTGAAAATCTTTAAAGTCGATTATCTCGGAAACTATGAGAGATAGGGGCCTCAAACTTTACATTTGTTTAGAGCCTCCTTCAGGCTTGAGATGTGCAGAATTTAACTCGGAAATAAGGGAAATTGGACGAGAAATGCACAAAAGTGTTTGAAAGTCTTTAAAGTCGATTATCTCGGAAAGTATGATAGATAGGGGCCTCAAACTTTACATTTGTTTAGAGCCTCCTTCAGGCTTGAGATGTGCAAAATTTCACTCGGAAATAAGGAAAATTAAACGAGAAATGCATAAAAGTGTTTGAAAATCTTTAAAGTCGATTATCTCGGAAACTATGAGAGATAGGGGCCTCAAACTTTACATTTGTTTAGAGCCTCCTTCAGGCTTGAGATGTGCAGAATTTAACTCGGAAATAAGGAAAATTGGACGATAAATGCATAAAAGTGTTTGAAAATCTTTAAAGTCGATTATCTCGGAAACTATGAGAGATAGGGGCCTCAAACTTTACATTTGTTTAGTGCCTCCTTCAGGCTTGAGATGTGCAGAATTTAACTCGGAAATAAGGAAAATTGGACGAGAAATGCATAAAAGTGTTTGAAAATCTTTAAAGTCGATTATCTCGAAAACTATGAGAGATAGGGGCTTCAAACTTTACATTTGTTTAGAGCCTCCTTCAGGCTTGAGATGTGCAGAATTTCACTCGGAAATAAGGAAAATTGGACGAGAAATGCACAAAACTGTTTGAAAATCTTTAAAGTCGATTATCTCGGAAACTATGAGAGATAAGGGCCTCAAACTTTGCATTTGTTTAGAGCCTCCTTCAGGCTTGAGATGTGCAAAATTTCACTCGGAAATAAGGAAAATTGGACGAGAAATGCACAAAAGTGTTTGAAAGTCTTTAAAGTCGATTATCTCGGAAAGTATGATAGATAGGGGCCTCAAACTTTACATTTGTTTAGAGCCTCCTTCAGGCTTGAGATATGCAGAATTTCACTCGGAAATAAGGAAAATTGGACGAGAAATGCACAAAAGTGTTTGAAAATCTTTAAAGTCGATTATCTCGGAAACTATGAGAGATAGGGGCCTCATACTTTACATTTGTTTAGAGCCTCCTTCAGGCTTGAGATGTGCAGAATTTCACTCGGAAATAAGGAAAATTGGACGAGAAATGCATAAAAGTGTTTGAAAATCTTTAAAGTCGATTATCTCAGAAAAGGGAAAGACAATCCTAACCGGCTTATTGTAGGTGAGATTCTTAACGTGAGCTAACTCGGAATGCATGCAAATTCGATTTAGAGCTAAAGTTTGGGACGCCATTCAGTTATTTTGAATCAAATTCGTGAAATTGTACAAATTTTGTATTTAAAACAAAATATCAAGGATTTGGATGAACTGGCAGAAAAGTGATATATGGATGAAACATAGACCAGAAAGTTCTCTATAATTTTGCTGAAGAACTTGATCTCATCGATTAATCAGAAGCCGAGATAAGCGCGGAATTATGTTTCTAAACTCGTTTTTTCGACCAGATCGCCCCAAGTGTTCATTTGATGAACTTCAACTATATCAAAGAATTGTTGTATTTTGTGACACTTTAAATTTAAAACCCTATTTTAAGTATCTGGGTGGAGTAGAGGCAGTCAAATTGGCATCTGAGTGATTTCAAAGCGTTATTATGGGAAAAATCAATTTTTTCACACTTAAACGGCAAAAATTGGAGTGATAGCGTAGTCTGAGCGGAAAATGATGTATGGACGATATGTAGAGCCGAAAGTCCTCTACAATTATGTCGAAGTAATCATCAAAATCGGTTCAGCGACAGTCGAGATAATTGAGGTTATGTGATATTGAAATTGGTTTTTGGACTGTGGCGCCCCTGGTGTTGGTCCCACGAAGTTCAAATATTTTAGAAAGTTGTAGCATTTGGTGAGATCTTTCGTTTAAGCCCTCATTCATCAAAATCGGTCACATAGAACCGGAGATATGATTTTTTGAATTTTGTGAACTTTGACCCCTCATATCTCCGGTTCTGTTTTAACCACAGCGCACATTTGCACCATTTTGGAAACGTCCTAGACTGGACTACAACATACTAAAATTTCATTAACTTGCACAATGCCGTTTTTGAGAAAAGTGACTTTGAATTTCGATGAATTTTGACGCTATCACAGCGCCACCTGTGGTGACTTTTTGAACTTCCATCTGAAAGTGCTCATCGAGACGAAACCAAAAAGGTAAAATTTAGGTCGCTATGTTAGTTAGAACCGGATATAGAGGCCGGTGAATGTTCGAACTTTGACCCCTTATAGCTCGGGTCAGGGGCTTTAGATCGACTTAAGGTTTTTTTTGTTTGATAGGTATAATCAACGGCTACAACATACTAAAATTTCAGTCCGATGCACAATGGAATTTTTGAGTTATTTAACTTTTAAGATTTAAAAATTTTCTTTTTAATAATAGCGCCCCTAGCGGTGGTTTTATGAACTTGCGATGTTAGAAGGGGAAGTGGCATTTCATGAGAGCTTTCCAAAAAGCCCTCACTTTTTAAATTCTGACAATTAGAACCGGAGTTATGGCCATTTTAAGAAATTTTTTTTGGACCCTTATAGCTCGGGTCAGGGGGGTCGGGGGACCTTAAGTTTGGTATTGATGGAAAGCTCTAAGGCCCAGCTATAACATATTAAAATTTGAGCCTGCTCGATGCCATAGGAGCGTAGCTATTGAGAAAACAAAAAAAGGGGGGTCTTCAAAATGTCGTAAGGAGGGGTCGGGGGTGGGGGGTCAATGCACCAAGTTGCAATTTTCACCCGATATATAACCTTTGCCGAAAACCGCAAGTCGATATCTCTTTTAGTTTAGGAGCTATTAAGCTCCAAAGAGCGGCCGGCCGGCCGGCCGGCCGGCCGGGAACGTAAATTAGCCACATATATATTCGTGATCAGAAAGTGCTGAAACACATTTTGGCCAAGTTTGAGCTCGATCGGACGACATGAAATTTTGTTAGGATTATAGTAGGTGAGATTGTTAAGAATCTCACCTAATATGAGAGATAGGGGCCTCAAACTTTACATTTGTTTAGAGCCTCCTTCAGGCTTGAGATGTGCAGAATTTAACTCGGAAATAAGGAAAATTGGACGAGAAATGCACAAAAGTGTTTGAAAATCTTTAAAGTCGATTATCTCGGAAACTATGAGAGATAGGGGCCTCAAACTTTGCATTTGTTTAGGGCCTTCTTCAGGCTTGAGATGTGCCGAGTTTAACTCGGAAATGAGGAAAAATGGACGAGAAATGCACGAAAGTGTTTGAAAATCTTTAAAGTCGATTATCTAACTATGAGAAAAACTATGAGTGAAGGAGGCCTATGACTTTAAATCCATTTAGAACCTTCTTTTAACTTGAACTGTGCTAAGATCTATAATTTCCAGGAGGAAGCTTCAGAAATCCTCTGACCACAAAAGGTATCTGAAGTGTTTTGTACATAATATGCAAGAAAGTTATGTAAGTTATCCAATCGCAGCAAGAGCACAAATGCGTCTCTCGTGTCGGGTGACCACGGGGATTGCAATGATCAAAATGGCCTATCCTGTCACTCTGCGCCCGCTGATGCAGCGGAGGAACTGTCATGGGGTGCGGTGTATGCTAGACTTGATAAGCTGGAGGGTAAAATCAAGGCCCTTTGGGAAGAAAATATTAGTTTGAGAACGGAACTTGCTCAATGCAGGACATTGCGCTCCGACATAAAGGCCCTGGAATATCGCCTGGATGCGATGACCTTCTGGGGAGTAAATTCTGGCCGACCGTCTGATACCGCTGGTCCTCCTGGACCCCTAGCGGCTGCATCTCTTATGACGCATGGTTTGGGTGATCTTTCTGGGCCACATAGCACTTCTTCCCCGATTTTCAAACGAGCTAATGCTTCATCCAAAGTGTTCTATAGAGATATTTTGTGTGGGGGGCCGGGTTCTCCGGTCCTGGGCCGACCGTTGCCCGCTTTGCCTGCTCCGTCATGCACGGGTAGAGCGTTTTCTGCCTCCAGCGGCTCTGTTGCCGTGATGACTACAGCGTCCGGAACTAATGTCTCAGCGAGTTTTGTTCCCGGTTTTTCCGGGCTTGGATCGGGTTCGTCGAGTTCTGGTTTGGTACCGGAACCGATTGCGGCGACGTCGGCACCACTGGCATCGGTGCCTGCTCTTGAGACTATTGTGGAGGTGACGGATCCCATTCCGGGACCCGTGTCGGTCAAGGATCATCGTGAGTCCTCTACTCCTGGCGATGCTGGAGCTTTGCCCGATGGACGGACCGGCACGGCTGATAATGGTGGTGCCTCGTATTGTGGTGATCGTGTTAAGCGTAGTCGTGAGGAGACTCGTCGTGTTCGCAGAGCCGAAAATAAAAGGCGACCTCTCATCGTTGGCTCGTCCGCTTCATGTCCGTTTTCTGCTGCCCCTACTCGGAGTACGGCTGCGGATGGGATGATCGCGCCGGGGTTGGCTCAGTTATTTGTTACAAGATTGGCACTGAATGTTACGGCAGATTGTATACGCGATTATCTGTCGTCATTGGGCTATACTTCTTCTGTGGTGCAGCTGAGACCTCCCCGCAAGGTTACATCGGTGATGTACAACTCATTCAGAATTGCCATCTCACGTGAATTCCTCGGAAATCTATTGAGCCCTGATGTCTGGCCTCCTGGAGCTGGCGTCAAGGAGTGGTTTTTTCGGACCCCGGGGGCGTCGAGGAGTTGAGAGTCTCGCACCACTTGATACCTGTCTTCCATCTGGAATTTCTTCAACTGATGCAGTCTCTGTTTCTTCAGTTTCTTCCGTATTCACGGGTTCTGCCCACTCTCGTAACTTTTTGGATGATTCTGTTTGCATTATTGATAGTCTTTCTAACGCTTCTTGTTCTTTTGATCATACTGAGACTCTTAGTATCGCTGATGAGAGGTCGGTTGCACCTAAGACCTTCAGTCTTAGAAAAATTTGTGAGAACCCTAAGTTCTCGTTCACTGTAGCTCACATCAACTCTCGGAGTGTGAGGCGTCATATTGACGAAATTCGTTTACTTGTTCGAGACATTTCTCCAAGTGTACTTTGTGTCAGTGAATCCTGGCTGGACTCTACCGATTCTGATGAGGCTGTGAGTGTTCCGGGCTTCCGTCTTTTCCGACGGGATCGGGATGGCCGTCGCGGGGGCGGGGTGGGAGTTTACGTCCACCGGCGCTTGGTATCTGTGCTCTTCTGTTCTGATTGCGATCAGTCCTTAGAGTATATCGGAGTTAAAATCGTCCTTCCTGAGTCCAATTTACTGATCTTCTGTGGATACCTCCCGCCACCAGTATCTTCCATTAAACATCTTGAAAGTTTTCTTGACTTTGCCTCAGTAAATGAAAATTTTATTATCATGGGGGATTTCAATGTCAACTTGGCGTGTCGCAATTCTCTAAGCAAGAGGCTGCTTGATGCCTTGGAGTCTCGCTCACTATCGCACATATCCCTCAATCCCACAAGATCCCAGTCTCTGCTGGACCTTGTGATTCTACCAACGGAAGCAGTTGATAGATTGTTGCGTTACGGACAAAGATCGTGCCCTCAGATCTCTGATCATGATGTTATCTTCGTCTCGTACAATTTCCGCCTTCCTCGTTCCAGAAATGAGACAACTTTAATCCCTGATGTTTCTAAGTGTGCTCCATCTCTGGCCCAGTCTGCGGCAGCTATGTACTGCTGGGACGAAATCTCTCTTTTGCCAAGTGCCTCTGATCGCATTGATATGCTGACACATCGAATCAATACCATTTTTGATGATGTTGTTCCTAAAAAACGGGTACTTATAAAAAACTTAAATACCCCTTGGCTGACTATTCCTATCTTGAAGAGCATGAAGAAACGCGAGGCAGCTCGTAAAAAATGGAAGCGCAGTGGTCTCTCTTCCGATCGCGCTATCTTCATTAGTTTGCGCAATAGAGTTTCGTCCCAGATTCGCAGAGCTAAAAAAGCGTATTACTCACGGTGTCTCGATACTGATCTTCCACCTAATATTCTCTGGAGAAATATCAGACGGCTTGGCCTGAAACCATCTCTTCGCTCTTCAGTTGCATCTGGCCCTGATGCCGATCAACTAAATAGGTACTTCACTTCTAGTGTGGCGGCTGCACCTGTTACCTGCCCACCATTGCCTCATGAGCCTTGGGAGGGCTTCGGTTTTCAGTGTGTGTCGCCCCAGGAAGTAATTTTTGCCATCTCACGTGTTAGATCTGAGGCAAAGGGGGATGATGAGGTCTCCTTGGCTTTTGTTCGATTGATTCTCCCGGTTATTCTACCAATCCTATGTAGCACATTTAATTTCATTATCACTTCCTCTTCCTATCCAAGTCTATGGAAGTCAGCTTTGGTAATACCCATTCCTAAAGTTGGTAACCCAGTGAATCTGTCGGACTATAGACCAATAAGTCTATTACCCGTTCTTTCTAAAGTTTTTGAGGCCTTACTTCTGGAGCAGATCACTGTTTATTTAGACTCTGCGCGTCTTCTTGCTGAATTTCAGTCAGGATTTCGCGCTGGGCACAGCACTACTTCTGCATTACTTCGTGTACAACATGATATTGCTCAGTCTCTGGATAATCGTAAATTTGTCGTGCTACTTCTTTTAGATTTTTCCAAAGCTTTCGATAGCATTCCTCATGACCTCCTTTGCTTTAAACTGTGCCAAAAATTTAATTTCTCTTCTCCCGCCGTGTCTCTGGTTAGGTCCTACCTCGATGGACGCACTCAGAGAGTCAGGGCAGGTGGTCGCTTGTCTGGGCCTGCAAGTTTGCTTTGTGGCGTGGCTCAGGGGTCGCTATTGGGCCCACTTCTCTTCTCATTGTTTATAAATGACCTTCCGTCGTCCTTACTCGGTTGCTCTTACCATCTATATGCAGATGACCTGCAAGTGTTTTCTGATGGTGACCCAAGTAATCCAACAGAGACTTTTAACCACCTAAACATGGTTTTAGCTCGCATAGAGTCCTGGGCGATTCATAATGGCCTTCATTTAAACCCTAAAAGTCACAGGCCCTTATAATATCTAAAAGGTCGTTGTGTGGTCCGATTCCACCTCTCACAATCTACGGAGAATCGATTCCGTTTGTTGAGAAAGCACGCA
>NW_026604361.1:0-64135 GCF_024763615.1 Phlebotomus papatasi | reverse complement strand
ACCAAAGTCAATACACATCTCTTTAGAATAAATATTAGTGACACTCAGCTTTGTGACTATTGTAATGTATACATGGATGTTGATCATCTTATATTTCATTGTTCTTTTGTTTCGTCTGATAGGTTACAATTAAGACATGAGTGTAGCGGTCTTACTAGTGTTAGAGATATTTTGGCTGTCGCTTTTGAAAACCGCAATAAAAAGGTCCTCAGAGGCTTAATTAAATTTATTAAAATAAACAACATTGATCTGTAGCGAGCTTTCAAGATTCTGTACCGATAGATCTCCGGGTATTTACGTGCGGCGGGATTTTCTTGTTTCTGCGCCGTCGGGTACCTTAAGTTTCTACTAGGTCGTCTAGCTTGGAGGTTTGTGTTGGGAGGGTTTCTCTCGGCTTAACCGAGTTCTTTACCTCCAATCTGTGAAGCTCGGGCTTCCAATGACTGGACGGGGTACCCGGTGGCGGGATTGTTCCCGGGGCATGTGATTCGATGGAGTCAGTCGATACAGGATCTTGGTGAGTGAGTTTTCTTTGTTAAGACTCTTATTTGAAACTTTCAATTTTACAGGTTGTGCACTCTTTGGAGCTTTTGTTTTATGTATGTATGTTAGTGCCTTACGGCAGTGTCACGGTCCGAAATCAGCTCTTAGAGCTGAGGACCTGTGGTTGGAGGAGGGAAAAAAAAACTTTGCCTCATTTTGCACTAGGTTTATGTCTCTTCTCCTATAATATTTTAGTTATTTGATTTTGATGGAACAGACAACATGACAAGTGTTCCAATAAATAAAAGAAAATACGAAAATATTCAATTGTGTAAACTGCCTTTGGTTGATTGCAAGTGATCCTATAAAAGGTTCACCAGTTTTTGAATTTTTATGGCTAAGTAAGTTTAGTCGAATGGAAAGTCAAGTACTTTGTCATTAAATTTACGTGACCAAGGAATTGCCAGAAACATTGGGATGAATTTGTATAGAGACACTGAAGATTATTAGCAAGCTTTTTCCTAAAGAGAATTGATTTATCAGTCTGATATATTTCGAAATCGTGAATTAAAAGTTATCTAAAAATAGATATTTCAAAATATTAGCCGAAGTAATAGAAGAACTACGAGCAATTTTGTTTAAGTCGCGGTGCAATACTACAAAATTTTTACACGGAAAAGTGAAAAAATAGCTTCACTTTTTATTAGGCTTGATGGGCCCTTGCATGAATTACTTTAGTAAGATAATTCGTAAAAAATAATCTTACAAAGAAATTTTAGATTTGATAGATTGTAAAAAATCTCATGTAAAACTCAACTTACCAGTATGATCGATTAAAATCACTTTTCCACAAATTTTTCAAATCACTTTAATTGCACTGGAAATTCAACATTTATCGCAGAAAGACAGAAAAAGAGTGAATAATACCGACTAATCTTGCGCATTCCGCAACCCATAAGATGGTAGATGTAAATTTTGGAGAAAAATCCTAGGAATTTCAAGGGTTAGTGAGAGTAATAAGGAGAATTTTACCTCCTAAGCGTCTTTCAAGTACTCAAATCCAAACTGTAGGTGAGCGGATAAATCAATGTGTGAGTGAGAAACGAACAAGAAAAAGCATCGCATAGAGGAGCAATCATGCTACTCAATAATGCGTATGTGTGTGTGTGTGTGCATATCAGAGTACCAATGGAGAAGCTCCTACGAACAGCCTCTTTGAGTTCTAATGAGAGACAAAGCGGGGAAATAATTTAAAAAAAATACTAATGGATTAACGAGAAAAGATAGTTTAAAAAATCATACTTGTTAAAATTAAATTGACATCCCTCTGGAAGCAAGGTCTGCAGGATTTGCCTTAGACTCAACATGTCTCCATTGTGACGTTTCGGTAAGATCCTGGATCTTGGCCACTCGGTTCGCCACATATGTTTCCCAATTTGAGGGATTCTTCCGTATCCAGGAGAGAGTTATCTGTGAGTCTGTCCATAAATAAATCGGTGGATTTATCAGCTCCATGCTCTTTATTGTTGTATGCAACAATTCTGCTAACAAAACAGCAGCGCACAGTTCGAGCCTTGGTAAAGATATTTTACCCTTTAAAGGTGTAACTCTTGTCTTGGAGACCAGAAGAAAGGTGTTATGGTTGCCACCCTTTGAAATTACCCTTGTGTAAATTACGGCACCATACGCCTTTTCCGACGCATCTGCGAATCCGTGTATCTGTAGATCACATCCTTTTGTTGTGGTAATCCACCTTGGAATAGAAATTTCGTTAAGATGCGACAGGTCTTCCACGAAGTCCTTCCAACCTTCTTCTATTTCTTGTGGAGCTTCATCGTCCCACTCGATTCCCTTTTTCCAAAGCCTTTGGATAATTATTTTGGCTCTAAGAGTTATGGGCGAGATACATCCGAGAGGATCGTAAATAGTGGCCACATACGAAACCACTAGTCTTGTTGTAACCCCTTCAGGGTTACATTTTATAATGTTGTAACCCCTCCAGGGTTACATTTCATATTGTTGTAACCCCTTCAGGGTTACATTTCATTCAATCTATATTCTTCTTTCTTTTCACAATAATGCTCTAAATATGATTTTTTCTTATTCCCTCGGAGGGTATGATCTCATTTCCTGATCATGCCGGATAATGCTCTTTGCGCATTTGGAGGCTAATAAAAAATGACATGTTTATGGTTGTTGGTTGAATTGCCTAAAAACTTTTAGCCGGACGCCTAATGGGTCAAGCGCATTCCAAATGTGGAGGGAGAATTTATGCGATCTCTTGAGGGATTCGAAGAAATGGTGAAATAGGAAGAAATGTCGCATGAGTAATGAGATCATTCTAGAAATAAGACAAAGATTATAAAAAGGGGAATTGGATTAGAAAGATTGTTCAGTTCTGTAAGGGGAGTTGTGGAGTTCAGTTGAATAAAGTGTTCAATCCCCAAAGTGTAGTGTGTTTCCATGAAGGCTTGCGTCCTGAGTGTGTTTCCATCAAGACTTGCGCCCTGAGGTTAAATGTGTTCACTAGGACAAGGAGAAGGTCCTGTGGTTTAATGTGTTTTCTGGGTCACAACATAATTTTGGTGTTTTCGCCCGGGAACGGCAGAAAAAAACAATTGTGACTCGGAGTGAAAATCGTGAAAATACTTTGAATTCAGGACTAGTCAATGTCCACAAACCCGCGCATAATACAGTTGCGAAATAGGGCTGTGTCGTGTGACAATAGACAGGACACAAATAAGAAGACGGGACGTAGAAAGGAAGTGGAAGTTCGGGAGGAAATCACTTTGGAGGATAATCCAGAAAATTCTGCTGGTAGCAGGAGTATGCCCAACCTCCCCCGTACGCCAACTGAACCAAAATCAGGGACTTTCGTAGAAAGAAAACAACACTCCAGATCAGCTTCAAGTGAAAGGGCCATCAGTCCAATTAGTCCTTTATTATCTGAAGAGGAGGAGGAGGAAATTCGAAAGACAGTATCAGCGACAGAGCTTCGTGTGGCAATAGAAGTCTTAGAAGGAGAAATGGAGCAGGATCAAGAAGATACCTCGACGGGAGTAATTCCAAAGATGAGATTGGATCAGAGGGTGTCAGCGTTTCCTGAACTCAATGGTAGGTCCATTAATTTATTCTTCCGGAATGCGGATATGGTGTATTCCCTATATAAGATCGAAGGAAATCAGGAATTGGAGCAATATTTCACGTCGTTACTTCTGAGTAAAATGAGTGTGGAAATTTTTGAGCAAATCCACAGTTCGGACGTTTGGCAGGACTATAGGAGCCTCAGAAGTTACATCATGGGAATTGTCAGTAGAAATATTGGAATTGATGAGGCAAGAGAAAACTTATATACATGTAGAAAGGAAGCTCGAGAAACTTACAGGGAATTTGGGAAAAGAATTCAAGAATGTTTAAATGTGGCATTGAACGCATATATTTCAGAATTTGGACATAACGTTATTCCTGAAAGTATTCGTAAATCATTAAATTCGGTAGCTATTGAGGCTTTTACTAACGCTATTCCGGATCCTGAAATAAGGGTTTTGATTCGCGCCGAAAAAACTGATAATCTTCAGAATGCAATCTTATTCGCAGAAAATCGCATGCGAAGGGCAGGGTTTATGGTGGACTCTCCCGAAGGGAATAAATTTTCTCGCACTAAATTCTTCCCAAGAACCTTTTCCAACAACCCAAATGGAGGGTATAACCAAAATTTCCCCTATCGTGTAATCCCTACGTATCCTTTTCGACCAGTTTCTTACTCTTATCAACCCTATCAAAATGCAAATCCCCCGGCGGTTAAGGTCGAAAATCAGAATTTATCACAAATGACTCCTCGAACCCCCTTCAGGGGAAATCAAATTCCGTCGACAGGTGGTAATTTGGGACCCAGGAATATTCCAGGGAATTATTTTCCCCGACAGCCTACTTTTGGAGGAAATTTTTCTCAGGGGAATCCAAGGGGAACTTATATGCTTCATGAACAAGGTTGTGGGGGTTATGGAGAATATTATATTCCTGAAGAGAGAGAAGAAGAATATTACGAGGCAGATGAGCCCCCACGAGAATTAATCACGGAAGAGAACCATTTAAATGGATCCCGGCCGCTTGGGAATTTGTTGACTTCCCAAGACCCGAAAAACGGCCAATAGATCAGAAAAATGAGCTCACATTTTTGGTAAACAACCTGGAACTCACTCCGATTATCAAGATATACTGCGCTGAATCTAAATATTTACGTCCTTTAAATTTTTTAATTGATACCGGTGCTCGAGCTTCATTAATAAGGGCAGAGAGTTTGAATCCTGAAGTCTTAGTAACCTCACATCAAAGAGTTGCGGTTAGTGGAATTACTAGTGTGGCTCTAGAAACTTTGGGCACTGTAAATCTATTAATGCGATTTGGAGTCAAGCCCTCGCCGGATTTTACTATCACAGCTCAGAGACTTCCCCAGGGGCATCATTTATCTTTTGATGGAATACTAGGATATAATGTATTATCTAAATTAGATGCAATTCTCTTTACAAAAGAAAGGCAGGTTCTCTTTAGGAATTTGAATGTTGTAGTAGGATTTGAAAAAGAGTGCGAACTTTATGAGGAACCCAAATCGTCAACTAACACCGAGAAAGAAAAAGAGGCGAAACAAGAGAATAGTGAAAAAGTTGGAGAAGAGAAAAAGAAATCGGGAGAAAACACTCTTAAGAAAAAATTAAAAGAGGCCATGGAAGAAGATAGGGAACAAGTGCAAACACTGGTAGGGTATTTAGAGATGGATAATCATGAATTGTTAGGGGAAAAAGATGAAGAGAAAGAAGAAGTTTTATATGAAATAAGAAATTTGTTCTTAGAGACCCGTGAATTACATGAAAATCAAGGGATGCATAAGATAAGAATACCGGCAAAATGTAATGATATAATCGAGATTTGTGCACCTGACACAAATGTGTATTTGTGCATGTATACAAAACCTCACCCAGGTCTTTTTCTGCCTGAATGCTTAGCAACATCTGATAATGGAAGGGTCAAAATACAAATACAAAATCATGGATCGAGTGATCTATTCGTGTGTTGTGAGGATTTTAAGTGGGAGGAAATTGCACAATTCAATATTTATGAATTAGAGGCAGGAAATATAAATCAAGGAAGTTGCAGAGAAAATAGAGTGGAGGAGATATTAAAAGGACTAAAGGTTGAAAGTCAGTTGAATCAAGAGAAGACGAATCAGCTAAAGAATTTAATTTTACAGAATCACGAAATATTCCATTTGGAGAACGATAAATTGGGATCCGTAAGAAATCATACTTATAAGATTCGGACAAAAACTGATGCCGAAATAATTAATGTCAAACCCTATCGTTTACCTGCATGTCATAAAGAAGAAATTGAGCGACAGATTAGTGAGTTACTTGACAGTAATGTAATCCAACCTTCGTTTAGCCCATATAATAGTCCATTGCTAATTGTTCCTAAAAAGGCGGACAGTAATGGAAATAGACGATGGTGGGTAGTAATAGATTTCAGAAAATTGAATGAAATAACTATCCAGGATTCATTTCCTATTGGTCATATCGAGGATATATTCGACCGATTGGGCCAGAGTAAATATTTTTCATCATTAGATCTCGCGTCCGGATACTTTCAATTAGAGATAGATAAGGGTAGTAGACATAAGACCGCATTTAATGCATTGGGGTCTCATTATGAATTTAAACGTCTACCCCAGGGTCTATGTTCCGCACCCGCAGGATTCTCCCGAATGATCCGTAGTATATTGGGTGATCTGTTGAATAAAATTTGTATGGCATACTTGGACGATATTATAATTTTTTCGGACACAATCGGGAACCATTTCAAAAATCTAGAGACAGTTTTCCAACGACTAAAGGATTTCAATTTACAGTTAAGTCCGGGAAAATGCGAATTATTGAAAACTGAGTTGATTTACTTGGGATATAAAATTTCGGACAAAGGGTTACATACTGATCCGTCCAAAACCGATGCTTTAAACAAATATCCTATTCCCAAGACTGTTAAGGATGAACGATCATTCTTAGGTCTAGCATCATATTATCGAAGATTTATATGGGAATTTGCCAGAATTGCATTACCCTTAATAAATTTAACGAAGAAGGATACGGATTTTGTATGGACGGAGGAGTGTGACAAGTAGGGCTTCCAATACGGGATCCCGGGATCCCGAAATCCCGGGATTTCAGGCCTTTCTTGGATCGGGATTAATCCCGGGATCGAATAATTGATAAAACGGGATTTCGAGATCCCGAAATCTCTAAATATTACGATCCCGAAATCCCGGGATCCCGTCCGAAATTTTCGGGGTCCCGGGGTTTTCGGGGTCCCGGAATTTTCGGGATTTTCGGGATCCCGGGATTTTCGGGATCCCGGGACTTTTAGGGGTCCCGGGATTTTTGGGATCCCGGGTTTTTCGGGATCCCGGGATTTTCGTGATCCCGGGATTTTCGGGATCTCGGGATTTTCCGGGTCCCGGGATTTTTGGAATCCCGGGATTTTCGGGATCTCGGGATTTTAGGGATCTCGGGATTTTCGGGATCCCGGAATTTTCGAGATCTCGGGATTTCCGGGATATCGAGATTTTCGGGATCCCGGGATTTTCGGGATCCCGGAACTTTCGAGATTCCGGGATTTTTGGGGTTCCGGGATTTTCGAGATCCCGAAATTTTCGGGGTTCCGGGATTTTCGGGATCGCGGAAATCCCGGGAATTTTGCGGTTCACTCATTTGGCACTCACTATATGAAGTGAGTGACAACTCTTACCACTCATTATATGGAGAGCCACTCATACTACTGAAGAAATATATGAGTTCCCCGAGTTCCCTGAAAAATGCATGGGTTCCATGGGCTTCCCAACAAAACGTGTGAGATCCCTGGGTTCCCTGAAAAAATATATGAGTTCAGATTGTGCTAAAAACATTTTTTAAGTTTCTGAATTTATTGGGCTGCTACGTAGTCTTTTAGAAAGCTAGAAGTGTATGCACAGGACAGAATAAAACGAAACGAAGTGATTTAACTCTTCAATATGTTTTTTTGACAAAGTTTTTCGACGGTTTTTTGACAAAAGATTTTAGGTGTGTTCTTGCATATCTAATTCGTTCATGCTGTCATTCCAGTTAAGTTTCAATCCACTGAGATAAAAGAAACAGCACCAGAGTTTCGTAGACCAGGACCACTTTATTACCAATAATCAGAGAGTATACTTTTCATTGATAACTTCACGGGTTACTCAGAGGTTATTTCCTGTGTATCCCGGTAATGTTCGATGTCTCTGGATTTGTTGAGTCTCAGGGCTATTCTAAAGTCGCTGATTTGCCACACTTCAAGTCCCTCTTGTCTAAAACTTTCTCTGCTATAGGTATTTAAATCTATGGAGATAATCCAGAGCTGCTGCAAAATTTAGAGTCAATCCATGGTTTTCCTCAAGTTCCATTTATCGTCTTCCAATCGTATCTCCATAATGTTAGCCCAAGAAGAGTCAAAATCACCACAGTGAGGATATTCCGTCCATCTGGATCATTTTTTACGTCCTGAAGCTCACAATATTACAGTGATTGGGTTGCCTTTGATTGGAGTTGTCCTTGAATAAATAAAATCCCAAGTTTTGCAGTTGTGACGATGGAGATGGAGGTTTGCTCAGTAGTATGCCTAGACTCTCTAGACTAGAATATTCCCTTCCATAGTCATTTTTGAGGTATTTGTTGAACAACAGAGTCCATTCTTTTTCCATTCTGGAATAAAATCGCATGATAAAAAAGGCAATAATTTTCAAATAAAAACAAGATACCCGAATAACCCCTTCTTGGAAAAAGATTTCAAATCTATCCTTTTAACCATCTCCATCGCTTCCTCTATTACTATTTCAACCGGCACGCACTTTTCTTCAACGTCTTTAGTAGATTGGCAAATACGACCGATGGCTCATGATTACTGGTTGCACTTCGATTCGGATCTGGCGGTTGCACTTTTGAGGTTATATAAACAAAAACAAAATAAGGAGATGACCAGATGACAATGTGACCATATAGCGGATTAGATATATGGCACTTCTGTCACGTCAATTTTTTGTGTACAGTACCAGTACAGATAAACGTTTAAAAGGAAAAATGCATTTTAAAACAATGAAAATAATTGTGAATGGTGAACTTCTGATTACTGTTGTAGTAAAGGTTGAGAAGCACTATCCAGCTGTAGTTATAACAATTTTTCCTGATCGTAGATCTTGCATTCATCCCCATAAATTTTCATTCCGTAGTAAGATCCCCCATCTTTTCATTTAATTTGTTTCGCTTCTACTTTGTTATTTTAAAACACTTTTCAGAATTTATTACCTAAAACCTGAAGAATAAACTAAAGAAGACTTGAATTAATAGCTCAAACCCTGAAGTTAATGATTATGGAGGAAAATTAAGACAAAAATCGCAAGGTTTATGCTTCCGGAAGGCATCGAGAGGCTACTAGTAAATCTTTAGAACTTGAATGTTTTATTTCAAGGAGTTGAATTACACATTTTAAAATAAAGGAAATAAGGGAAAAACAGGGAATAAAAAATATGATGTGTATATGAAGAGCATTCAAGAAGTATATCCGGAATATTTGTAAGACGGAAGAAGGAATGGAGTTCAACAATTCAAGGTACAAATTAAAAAATTTTGTGCGCCAGCTCATCTGTTTTAATCGTTTTAATGTAAATTGTTACACAGCATATATTGTGAATTGAAGGTAATTATCGGTAAGACATTCCACTGGATAAACTTTAATTCTTTTCTATATAGCAAAATCTCTGATTGAATGTTAAAAATAAAATCAATAAATGTTGACTTCTATTCCAAGTTATGGGGAACACGAACACAGCGGCGTAATAGGTAAAATCGTTGGGTCTCCACCAAAGTGATAAAACCCTGAACACAGATTTTTTATTCACGAAATTGAGCTGTGTAGAAACAATTAAAAAAAAAACTAGATTTAAAAGGTAGATATGAGAGGATAAGTATATTTGGTTAAAAATAAAATATTCGTTTGGTCCTAAGCACGTCGTATGCTATTTGAGAAAAATACACAATCTCAGACGAATAAAACACGTTACTTGCGATGTCGGTGATTGGACTGGACACTGAAGAAAGCTCACTTTAGTGAGACCTTTGGTTGGTAGTCACTTAAGAGTTCCTCTAACTCTAAAAGAAGTTCCAATTGAACGATTGCGTGCTGGTCAGGTGGTACTTCTTGGGTGCAGCATAAGAAGTGGAGAGCAATCAGTAATTATTGATACTGTCTATCTCATGGAAGTTTAGTGTCACTGTCACGGCAGAATCATTTAGTGTCAATTTCTCAATGGCTATTCTGAGAGAAACATATTTGGATTGATCGAGTGGATAGACTCCTGCAAAGATCATCGCTTGCTCAGGTCGGAATCCTGGTAATTAAACAATTACCAGGATTCCGACCTGAGCAAGCGATGATCTTTGCAGGAGTCTATCCACTCGATCAATCCAAATATGTTTCTCTCAGAATAGCCATTGAGAAATTGACACTAAATGATTCTGCCGTGACAGTGACACTAGGCTCCAATTCAGCCTTTGGCTAAGGTTGGAGTGTTGCTTCCTAGAGTTACTCCCCATGGAAGTCTTCTGTTAAAGCCTGGAGCAAGAATAGGATATTGAATCTATTATTATTGTACCCTCTGTCATTACAAAGTCATTCATGGAGCCAAATCAACAAAGTTCATGGAGGTGAAGAAATTCCGTGAACAATCCGTCATTTCTTCCGAATACCCAAAATATCACAAAATTCCACGAACTCGGTACTCGCAACAATAATTACGCCAAAGGATTTCTTAGGGCCAATAATTGGACTCTGTGTTGAATGCAGAGGTGTCCAGAATACTAACCCATTTCGACAGTGATCGTGTGATGATGACCTACATTTTCCACTGGCACAGATTATACTGAACTTTTGATCGCTTGAAATCCTTGACATCAGGCTATGCGAGTTCTGACTACGAAGATCATGGATATCAAGTTACAACCTGCCGTAAAAATCAGAATCTTGCTCAATGGTCAAGAAGTCCAGGAATTGAACTCGATAGTTCAGGTTAGCAAAACTCAAACCTTCGCACGACACTTGTGACCAAACTCAAAGACATAATACCTTGGAAAATGGTTTAATTAGCCATCCAAGCAGTAGTTGGCAGCAAAATCCTCACGATTAATATGATCAATATGATGATTTCTTGAATTAAATAAATCGTTTGTTTGAAGCATTCAACAGCAAACTCTTCAATATTCTCCATAGTAATGAATTCTACCAATTGCGATAGCTTCTGTGCAGCCACATCATTCACTGTTGCACTGAAACACATCCATATTGTTCATAAGTCCTGCTGGAATTCTTCAAAAAAGTTAGCAACTTTTCCTTCTCCTTTTGTTTTTTTCTGGGGCCGGACGTCACTTGACATCCATAAATCCACATCCACACAGACTGCGAGGTTAGAAACATCATTGCCGCTCTGAATATGGATAGGGAAGTGAGCGTGTAAAATCCAGCGTGCACGCGGCAGTTAGGAGTTATCCCTGCTTATTGTACGTCTTCGAGGACAGTATTATATATAATAGTAGTACGTGGCAATATTGCCATTCGGATGAAAAATTTGTGAAATAGATTTTTTCAGGATATTTTCATCAATTTTGCCGCAATTACAAAAATTTCATAAAAAAGTCGGCTAAAGTCTTTTTCATTAGGTTTAAGTTACATATTTAGTATCAGTGGGCTTCAGTGGATCAAGTGAAATAACACTTGGAATTTCCAGTTTTAAAATTTTGTCTGGAAAACTGGTGGCAAATAGCACCCCGAAAGTGGCTATATCTACCCAGGCCGGGGCAAGTGTAGCCAATGTGTCATACTTTTTTCATTATCCTCTCTAGAAAAAGTCAAGGATTTTAAAGCTCTGAAGTATACGGTTTTATACAGCCAATATCCTGATGCTACTTATAAAACATAAAAACATTAAACAAACAAAAAAAAGTTCATTTGCTGGCTAATTCTACCCCCTGTCTCCCCTACCTTCATCTCGGCCTCAACATGCGGAGTTGGGATAACTCCTAACTGCCGCTTGCACGCTGGATTTTAGAATTCTGTAGAGAATTTTCTAAAGTAACCATATTGTTGGGGGGGAGGGGGGTGTGGAGAATAAACGAAGGAAGGAACTGAAGAAAAGTATCAAAGAATGAATCAAAAGGAATCTCATGAATTTGTCCATCTCATACACTACCAGGAAGAATTTTCACTAAAACACATGTTTTCATTTTTGTTGAAAAATTAAAAAAAATCAGACTTTATTTTTCTTTTCATTTCTAATGAAAAAAAATTTCAAAGTAACTAATGCATTTACAGATGCATCTCCTAAGCTACTTCTAATTCGGTTCGAAAATGCACCTGCGACGCTGAAGGCCCTTTCACTTCCCACGCTAGTCGGAGGGACAGTCATTAAGAAGTCGAAAATTTTAGATAAGACTGCTCCTTTTATCCCCGTCTCCTTAAAAGTTTTCATCTCATTTTGTATATCATTTTTTTCGTTTGTGCTCCCGATTGCAGGCCTTCTTTTTAGATCCAGTGATATTTTCTCCTCAAGCACTTCAACAAGACTTCTTGCTGGCGTTGGCTCCTCGGCAGTAATCTCTTCTAAACTGAACTCATCTCCAGTTTCATTTTCATTTTGTACCTCAAAGAGTCGGCTCTTCAGCCGCTGAGCAACTTTTTCCATCTCCCTATATTGAAGCTTGGGGAGCCAGCTTGAATCCAACTGCTCACCTCGTTGCAAATAAATGAGGAGCTGTATTGAGTCTTGTCCTCCCGATCTTTTTGTTAAATAAGAAAGCAAAGAAGTTGTTAAATTCTGAGATAGATCAGAATTTTGCTCTGCCAACGACTGGAAAATGAAATCAATTGTAGAGACTGCCGTCAGTAGAGATGCTTCTTCTCTGCAAAGTGATTCTACTGCCACTTTAAATGGAGCGAGAGCTTTTGTCATATTTTCAATAATATTCCAGTCATTGGTGTTAATTTCTATGGTAATTTTTAAGTCTATTAGAGCCTTCATTATTGATCCTTTCAGGAAAATAAAGCGCTCGAGCATGGCACAAGTACTACTCCACCTCGTAGGTGTATCCAATATAATTGTAATATTGTTTTCTCCGCTCATATCTTGGATGTATTTGTTGAGGCAGTCATTTTTTAAGGGGCTTTTACGGAAAATTTTTACAATTTTTCGAACTTTTCCAATCACCCTACCGATGTTGCCAAGCAGTTGAGGAGTTCGAATCGGTTGTTCTTCAAAATCGGCCCAAGTATTATCATTCTCTGTTTCCTCATCATCTCCACTGTTCTCGGTGTAATCATCATTCTCAGCTTGATCATCATTATTAATGTCATCATTTTCATTATGCTCATACATCACTTTATTTACCACAAGGTGTAATGTGTGGGCCAAACAAATAAAATGTGTGACATCACACAATCTTCCCATCGCCAACATGGTGCTGGCACCATCCGTGGTTAATGCAACAATATGATTATTTAAAGTAATATCATATTCATCAAGTTTTTGGCTTATTAATTCCAAGAGCTTATCGCTGCCACAGGAGCCTAGGATTCTTTTGAGTCCTAGGTTAATAGTATCTCCGCCTCTCAAATGTAGATTAACATTAACATAACGGCGATTCCTTGTTGAAGTCCATTCATCAGTAGTGATGCTGAATCGCCGACCCTCTTTCAAGAGAGATTTCAATTCATTTTTAACATCTTTCTGAACTTCATCTGCGAAATTGAGAATCATTCGCGAAATAGAAGAAGTCGATATTGGAATATCTCCCATTCTGAGGGAAGTTAAAGCTCGTCGCAAATCTGTGGACGTCACAAATACTCTGTAAGACAGCCCTGAAAAAAATAATTTAATACTTAAACTTCAGCAAATTAAATCAGTAATTCAAAATGTGCATTTAAATTAGTATTAATTGTTTAATGATTATTTATATTTTGAGCGGTTGTAAATCTATATAATATATTTAAAATTTTACTATCTTTTGCTGCCATGCGACAGATGATGTGCTCAATCGTCTCCTTCTTGTGGAAGAAATCTGTGATTTTATTCTTTGCTGAGTTCCTTTGGGAATTCTCCTCACTGTTGCTCTTTGTCTCCGGCCTCTGGATATCATGTTTAGCAGATAAATGCGTCCATAGCCCCTTTGTTGAGCCTCCAGTACATTTCAAAACTTTTTTGCATATCTTGCAGAGCGCGGTGTGAATATTTGGCCCACTTCCTACCAGAAAGTGAGACCAAATGGATGAGTCATCTTGGCTTTTAGTAGGATGCGGATTAAAATCACCCATTGCTTTGTTTGATTAAATTTTTTGTCACAAGAACTTAGAAATTTAGTATTACGCAATATTACTTTACATGTGCACAGATAAATGGCGACTCAATTTTGACTTGACAACGATAGCGCGAAATGCGGCGAAATCTCGGGCGAAATCACCCTCAAAATTGACAGTTGACAGCTAAAAAAATAATCGGGAACGAAAACAATCACTTTATGTTTCTAACCTCGCAGGCTGTGTGGATGTGGATTTATGGATGTCAAGTGACGTCCGGCCCCAGAAAAAAAACAAAAGGAGAGGGAAAAGTTGCTAAATTTTTTTAAGAATTCCGGCAGGACTTATGAACAATATGGATGTGTTTCAGTGCAACAGTGAATGATGTGGCTGCACAGAAGCTATCGCAATTGGTAGAATTCATTACTATGGAGAATATTGAAGAGTTTGCTGTTGAATGCTTCAAACAAACGATTTATTTAATTCAAGAAATCATCATATTGATCATATTAATCGTGAGGATTTTGCTGCCAACTACTGCTTTTATGGATAATTAAACCATTTTCCAAGGTATTATGTCTTTGAGTTTGGTCACAAGTGTCGTGCGAAGGTTTGAGTTTTGCTAACCTGAACTATCGAGTTCAATTCCTGGACTTCTTGACCATTGAGCAAGATTCTGATTTTTACGGCAGGTTGTAACTTGATATCCATGATCTTCGTAGTCAGAACTCGCATAGCCTGATGTCAAGGATTTCAAGCGATCAAAAGTTCAGTATAATCTGTGCCAGTGGAAAATGTAGGTCACCATCACACGATCACTGTCGAAATGGGTTAGTATTCTGGACACCTCTGCATTCAACACAGAGTCCAATTATTGGCCCTAAGAAATCCTTTGGCGTAATTATTGCTGCGAGTACCGAGTTCGTGGAATTTTGTGATATTTTGGGTATTCGGAAGAAATGACGGATTGTTCACGGAATTTCTTCACCTCCATGAACTTTGTTGATTTGGCTCCGTGAATGATTTTGTAATGACAGAGGGTACAATAATAATAGATTCAATATCCTATTCTTGCTCCAGGATTTAACAGAAGACTTCCATGGGGAGTAACTCTAGGAAGCAACACTCCAACCTTAGCCAAAGGCTGAATTGGAGCATGGTGTCACTGTCACGGCAGAATCATTTAGTGTCAATTTCTCAATGGCTATTCTGAGAGAAACATATTTGGATTGATCGAGTGGATAGACTCCTGCAAAGATTATCGCTTGCTCAGGTTGGAATCCTGGTAATTGTTTAACAGAAACTTCCATGAGATAGACAGTATCAATAATTACTGATTGCTCTCCACTTCTTATGTTGCACCCAAGAAGTACCACCTGACCAGCACGCAATCGTTCAATTGGAACTTCTTTTAGAGTTAGAGGAACTCTTAAGTGACTACCAACCAAAGGTCTCACTAAAGTGAGCTTTCTTCAGTGTCCAATCACCGACATCGCAAGTAACGTGTTTTATTCGTCTGAGATTGTGTATTTTTCTCAAATAGCATACGACGTGCTTAGGACCAAACGAATATTTTATTTTTAACCAAATATACTTATCCTCTCATATCTACCTTTTAAATCTAGTTTTTTTTAATTGTTTCTACATAATTCTATATACAGCTCAATTTCGTGAATAAAAAATCTGTGTTCAGTGTTTTATCACTTTGGTGGAGACCCAACGATCTTACCTATTACGCCGCTGTGTTCGTGTTCCCCATAACTTGGAATAGAAGTCAACATTTATTGATTTTATTTTTAACATTCAATCAGAGATTTTGCTATATAGAAAAGAATTAAAGTTTATCCAGTGGAATGTCTTACCGATAATTACCTTCAATTCACAATATATGCTGTGTAACAATTTACTTTAAAACGATTAAAACAGATGAGCTGGCGCACAAAATTTTTTAATTTGTACCTTGAATTGTTGAACTCCATTCCTTCTTCCGTATTACAAATATTCAGGATATACTTCTTGAATCCTCTTCATATGCACATCATATTTTTTATTCACTGTTTTTCCCTTATTTCCTTTATCTTAAAATGTGTAATTCAACTCCTTGAAATAAAACATTCAAGTTCTAAAGATTTACTAGTAGCCTTTCGATGCCTTCCGGAAGCATAAACCTTGCGATTTTTGTCTTAATTTTCCTCCATAATCATTAACTTCAGGGTTTGTTGAGCTATTAATTCAAGTCTTCTTTAGTTTATTCTCCAGGTTTTAGGTAATAAATTCTGAAAAGTGTTTTAAAATAACAAAGTAGAAGCGAAACAAATTAAATGAAAAGATGGGGGATCTTACTACGGAATGAAAATTTATCGGGATGAATGCAAGATCTACGATCAGGAAAAATTGTTATAACTACAGCTGGATAGTGCTTCTCAACCTTTACTACAGCAGTAATTAGAAGTTCACCATTCACAATTATTTTCATTGTTTTAAAATGCATTTTTCCTTTTAAACGTTTATCTGTACTGGTACTGTACACAAAAAATTGACGTGACAGAAGTGCCATATATCTAATCCGCTATATGGTCACATTGTCATCTGGTCATCTCCTTATTTTGTTTTTGTTTATATAACCTCAAAAGTGCAACCACCAGATCCGAATCGAAGTGCAACCAGTAATCATGAGCCATCGGTCGTATTTGCCAATCTACTAAAGACGTTGAAGAAAAGTGCGTGCCGGTTGAAATAGTAATAGAGGAAGCGATGGAGATGGTTAAAAGGATAGATTTGAAATCTTTTCCCAGGAAGGGGTTATTCGGGTATCTTGTTTTTATTTGAAAATTATTGCCTTTTTTATCATGCCATTTTATTCCAGAATGGAAAAAGAATGGACTCTGTTGTTCAACAAATACCTCAAAAATGACTATGGAAGGGAATATTCTAGTCTTGAGAGTCTAGGCATACTACTGAGCAAACCTCCATCTCCATCGTCACAACTGCAAAACTTGGGATTTTATTTATTCAAGGACAACTCCAATCAAAGGCAACCCAATCACTGTAATATTGTACAAAATACGTACAAAATGATCCAGATGGACGGAATATCCTCGCTGTAGTGATTTTGACTCTTCTTGGGCTAACCAGAGGAACCTATATTTAAGGAAAAAGTCGTTTTTCTGCTTTTGTAGTGGTAGTCGCCAGCATTTGAAAAAAAAACGTCGTCGAGATTGCTTTTTAAAGCTGTTGCGAGCGCAACATATTTAAATTTAAAACTGTGGAGTGTGTTGCCCTGCTGAGGCGACGAGGGCGCTAGCGACGAGGAGAGGAGGTAGAAAAATCAGTAGCAGCTGATAAGAAAAAGAGCGCCAATCGGTCTCTTTCACCACTGACCGCCGAGGAGGCAACATCAATCACCTCGCCCATCTCCACCAGCCCAATCCCCAGCAGCAACACCATCATCACCACCAAGCATTGAAGCCACTGAAGCCACCGGGAGCCCCCAAGAACACCAAGCCCAATGCTGAGCTTTCCGGAGTAACCTCTGCCACATCCACCTCTCCCAAATTCCCATCTCAACCTCCGTGGGAGTGTTCTCACCGGAGAACACAGGGGAGTGTGGGACATAGTCCTTGCCCCGAACGTGGGAACTGAAGGAAGGAAGGAACGGAGGGAATTGAAGGGAGGAATGAAAGATTTTTCCCAATATTTTGGCGCCCGACGCAAAAGGAAATCGTGAGTAGATTTTCAAGTTTATCCCATGGTTAATTTGCCGGTTCCCCAGAGTTCATTGACCTCTTATCAGTGCATTTTTGGTGATTTTTGCAACTCATTAGGAGTGAATGCGATTGACTTAACGGTGGGGTAATAAAAAATTTGGCGCGTGGAAGAGAATGTTAATTTGTTACTTGTCGTCGTGTAATTTATTTCGTATAATATTCTTTGTGATTTTCCGTTGGAGATTTTTTTTTCTTTCGTGATTTATATCTCCATTGGGTGTAGTTTTCTGGATTTTTCATCCATTTTCTCTGGAATAGGAGTGTATTAAGATATTTTGCTTTCTTTTTTTTCCCTTTTTGGGAGATTTTTTTTTTTCTTTTTTCGGCTATTTTTACCCTCTTTTGGGGAGTTCTCTGTTAGAAATGGAGGATTTCAATCCAAAATTTCTCTCAGAAGAACAACTGGATTGGGAATTACAGGCCAGGGGAATTAAATGGCCAGCTTCATTAGAAGAAGCCCGCGATCTTTTAAAGGTTGCTATTGCTGGCGGAAACCCTTTATTTCCCGTTGAAGGCGATGCTAAAAAAATTAGGGATGACACCTTACAAGTTATTAAAAAATTTAGAGAGCAAGTAGGGAATATCGAGGTCCTTTTTTCGAAGCAAGCTGAGATTTTCACAATGTTTCAGCACATCGAAAATAAATTAAAATTCACATCAGACCCTCGAGATCCCAAAAATGCCCTTTATGGTCCTGCTCTTGCTGAACTTGCAAATTTTAGGCAACAGTTCAGGGAACAGTTGAAGAATTATGCTGCCTCGGGAAAAGTGGGGGGTGCTATTCCTCGTCCTGCTTCACCTGTCCAAAAGACTAAACGTCTTAAAAGCCCAAAAAAGTCCCTATTTTCGGACTGTTATGTCCAGGAGAAGAAGAAGGTACCATTTGAGAAGCCCACATCTAAACTTTCTGCCTCCAGTGAGTCCTTTGTCCCAGAATTTCTTAAGCACCCACATCTGAACCTTTCGCAAGACCGTAGGGATACTTTCGACATCCCAAATATTGGATCCACGGTGTCTCAGCCTCAAGATAGGCCCCAATCCCAATTTGTTACGGTTGAGCAATTTAATGTTCAGAATGCTCAAATAAAAGGTCTTGAGAATATCCTGAAAAATATTCAGGATTCGATGGAGCAATTGAGACTCTCATGTGCTGGTAGAAGATCTCGATCCTCCAGCAGATCCAGTTCTGTCCATTCTGGGGAATTTAGGGATTCTCAACCCCAAAATTTGTCACGCCACTACCCGTTTCCTACACCAGCTCCACGTAGATTAAAACCCCTGCAGTTAAAGGACTGGGGAATTAGGTTCTCTGGTGACCGCAAGGGGAAAAAGGCCAAAATCTTCTTGCGGGATGTTGAGAGAATGGCCATGATCCAGGGCGTTTCTCTGCAGGAGGTGGTTTGGTCTATAAGACTCTTACTTTCCGATGGGGCTGAAACGTGGTATGATTCCTTTTCGGAATATCTTTTAAGTTGTACGTGGGAGGAGTTCCGCGAGAAATTTCTAAGTGCTTTTTGCAATCTTGAGAGCGATTTCGCTATTAGGAAGAAAATTGAGGATCGAAAGCAGGGGGTGGGGGAGAATGCAGAAGTCTTTCTTGCATCCATGTTAGCTCTCTTCGAGGAGCTGGATGAAGAAATTTCGGAAGTCGAGAAAGTTCGTCTCATCCGTAGAAATCTCCATTACTCTCTGTCTAATGCTCTTCTTCTATATGAAATCCCAACATTAGCGGAGCTATCCCAAAAATTAAAACTTATTGAGAGGAACCGCTCCTATGCTTTTCTCGATCGTCCCAGAAATGTGCGATTTAATGAGATAGGGACTTTTCAGGAATCATCCACAAATAATTCAGAGTCCCGGGCCAGGACTTCTGATCAAAGGGGGCGAAGTGGGGGGAACAATTCCTCATCCTGGGGCAATTCCAGGCAATCTGGAAGGGGTGGGGGGAGAAATTCCTCTTCACGTGATAATGGGCGGAATGGGGGGCGAAACACCAATTCTTCCTCAATTCAGAGACAGGGTGGGGGGAGTAACTCATCCAATGGTGCTGAGGGTACTTCTCAATCTTCTAATTCCAATCCTAATTCCAATCTCAATTCCAATTCCAACCCCAATTCACAATCCAGAAAAAATTCTTGTATACATTGTAAGAGCAATTCCCATAATGTTAGAAGTTGCCCAACAAGACCCAAATACCTTTGTTTCAAGTGTGGTAAGATCGGCACTATTTATGGACTTTGTCCAGTTTGTAACCCTCAACAGGGGGAACCCAATGCGACCCAGTAGTAGACAGAGAGTCTGAGGTCGCGGAATCTCCAAAAAACCTCTCTATGGATGATTCCAATGACCAAGATCTCATTTCTTTTGTTGGTACCATTAATGTAAATTCAAATACAGTGGGAGATTTAATACAATTTGAGTCAGACAATGAGTCCTTAATTTCTGATGATTCTGTCCCTCCCTCAGAGGTAGAATCCTTTATTATATACCCTAACGGGGAAAATCGTCCCTATATTAAAGTTAAAATTTTTGACATTGAGGAGGCTATGGCTTTATTGGACAGTGGAGCGTCTCAGAGTATATTAGGATGTGGTTGCATGAACTTAGTAAAAATTCTAAAATTAGTCCCAAGAACTTCGAATATCGTTGTGCGTGTAGCCGATGGTTCAACTTATTTATCCACCAAAGTAGTCGATTTAATGATAACTTTCAATGGTAGAACAGGATTGATTCCCACCCTATTAGTCCCTGAAATTTCCATACCCTTTACTTTGGGGATGGATTTTTGGCATGCCTTTGGCATACAACCAGTTTTGTTGAATGCACTTTCAACAGTCCCTGATTCCCAGGATAATCAAATTCTGCTCTCCCAGTCAGAACGACTGGAGTTAGAAAAATCCATCAAAAACTTTTTAATCACTACTGAGGACTTTTTCGGTTGCACGGATATTTTAAAGCACACGATAGATACTGGTGACAACCCTCCCGTAAGGAAACCATCTTATCCTGTCCCATATCATCTTCTTCCCGCAGTGGATATTGAAATTCAGAGACTGGTTAGGATGGGGGTACTTCGGGAAGTTTCTTTTTCTCCATGGAACTCACCTCCTAATATTCAAATGAAGAAATCGGGCAAAATTAGAATTTGCATTGATGCTCGAGGTTTAAATAAAGTAACAATAAGAGATGCTTATGCTATTCCAAATCTTGAAAGCATTATTAATCGTATAGAAAGCTCCAAATATCTATCATCCATTGATCTGAGTGACGCATTCTTGCAAATTCCGCTCGATGAAGAATCTCAGATCAAAACTAGTTTCGCTATCCCAGGACGAAAGATGTACTGCTACAGAAGAATGCCTTTTGGCTTAGTAAATAGTCCTATGACGATGGCGAGACTGATGGATATAGTTATTGGATGCGACTTAGAGCCCAATGTCTTTTGTTTTCTGGACGATATCATTGTTCTCACTCAAGATTTTGAATCCCATTTGAAAATTTTAAATGAGGTCGCTGGTCGTTTGAAAAAAGCCAATCTTTCCATCAACCTGGAGAAGTCTAAATTCTGTATGTCAGAGTTAGACTATCTGGGGTACACTTTAAGCACTCAGGGTCTAAGTACAAACGATGGTAAAGTCCAAGCCATCTGCAATATTCCTGTCCCTAAAACACCCAAGGCATTACGTCAGTTTCTCGGTATGGCAGGATGGTTAAGGCGTTTCATCCCAAATTTTGCGAGTATTTCGGCTCCTTTAACCGACCTTTTAAAAGGTAATCCTTTAAGGATTGAATGGTCTCCGGAGGCCGACCGTGGCTTTTCGGAATTGAAGCAGCTCCTTGTATCTGCCCCTATTTTAAAACTTCCCGACTATTCTCAACCCTTCATAGTGCGTGCTGACGCTAGTGATGTTGGGGCGGGGGGAGTCCTTGTTCAGGGAGTAGGTAATGAGGAAGGAGTTATTTGCTATATTTCGCGAAAGTTCACGGCGGCTGAGCAGAAGTACTCTACTACGGAAAAAGAAGCCTTGGCTTGTCTATTTTGTCTTCGAAGGTTTTCGCAGTTCTTGCTTCATACCAAGTTCACTTTGGAGACAGATCATTCTGCACTCCAGTGGATCTTATCCCAGAAGCAAGCCCGTGGTCGTATAGGAAGATGGTTGTTGGAATTTCAGCAATTTGACTTTGACATAGTCCACCGTCCCGGTAAAAGTAACGTGATAGCTGATTTCCTTTCACGGAACGTTAATACCATTTCGACCCGGGAAGATAAATGGTATGCGTCCCTATATGACCAAGTCTCGAAATCCCCGAGCAGCCTTCCGGAGTATAAATTAGAAGACGGCCGGCTTTACAAGTATATCCGCTATAAAACTCCTTTAGGAACTTATAGTTTTAGGTGGAGATGCTGTGTCCCTAAGGGTGAACGTCAGGCCATTTTGCAGAAATACCATGATGATCCCACTTCGGCACATTTCGGGTTCTTTAAAACCTTCCGCAGAATTACGGAATATTTTTATTGGCCTTGCCTTCGCACAGACGTGCGCAATTATATCCGTAAATGCGAAACTTGTAAGAAATCTAAGGCCCCGAATTATGATTTAACACCTCCGATGGGTAATCATGTAGTTGCATCACGTCCCTGGGAACATCTATCAGCCGATTTTATCGGACCTTTAGTACCTAGTACTATGGGCCATCGCTTTATCTTGGTCTTGATCGACAAGCTGACCAAGTATGTCCTTTTATATCCTCTTAGAAATTCTACTGCAAACTCTGTTATCAAAATTTTGTCTCAAAATGTCTTCCCACAGTTCGGAGTCCCTCGTGTCCTTCTGACCGATAATGGTAGTAGTTTCAAATCCGCTCAACTTCAGTCCTTTTTGAGAAATCTCGGTGTTGCCCAATGGTTTACCTCAGGGTATACCCCACAAGCCAATCCTACTGAGAGAGCAAATAGGACTATTGTTACTGCTATCAGGTCGTATATAGGGTCTAAACACACAAATTGGCCAAAATATTTAGCCGAAATAGGGATGGCTATGCGATCCTCGGTACACGACACTACACAATTTTCTCCGTATTATTTAAATTTTGGGCAAAATATGATTTCACATGGGGATGAGTATACGCATTCCGATGCTAATACGATTCCATCGATCGAAGAGAGGATAAAGGAGTTAAAATTGGCCAGACAGAAGGCCATGGATAGGTCGAAGAAATGCCATGAGTCGTCTAAAAAGCGATACGATTTACGTAAGAAGCCGGGTAGATTTTCCGTGGGTGACGTGGTCTACAGGCGATCCTTTGTGTTGTCTGATGCCAATAAAAAGATTCAGGCGAAATTTTGTCCATGGGTGAAGAGCAAGGTGTTGTCCGTTCACGGACAAACTTACGAGTTGGAAGACCTGAACACTCATCGCAAGGCAGTATTCCACCGTAAGGACATCAAGCCAGGTTAAGGGATTTTTGCCAGCAGGACGGATTATTTTTTTGGCAACAATATCGGCATCGTCACTGGAACTTTCTTTTGTATCTAACGTAACTTGATTTTTGTACGGGTGTATGAGCGGGTAACGTAGAGAGACCATATTATTAATTTTATTTAATTTCTATTTCTTGTGAACGGAGAAATTCATAAGTAGGCCATCGTTCATTATGGATAGACCTAAATTAAAATTATGGTCGTTCGCCTTTAGGTGTTCATTTTGATCGAGATGATTGATACAGATATAGCCCAGCCTTATGCTGAAGCGAACTATGTTCGGCTATTTCAATCATCAAACTGTTATCCCCTTTTAAGACACATTGCTAGCAGTGTCCCTTGGGAATTTAAAGTGAGTAGCACTTCTTGCTGTCACTAGTATTTTGATTCGGTATTTCGTCAAGACGACAAAACCAATCAATTTTTATTGGCCAATACTTTAATTATTTTTCTCCTTCGTCAGTTTTGACGTCACATATAATTTCGGACACCTTAATTCGATTATCTATTTTATTTTACTTTTTTTTTCGATTGGGATGCACTGAATTCGGTCGCGATTTGTTTCCCATTTCTCTGCAGTTAGAGGCAGCCACATTTTTCTGATCGGGATGTAGTTTCTCGAGTAAAATTTTATCATGTTCAATATTCGAGGCAATAGGGCAGTGTCGGTGGAAAAAGGGGTTTTCTCTTTGCCCTTCAGGATTTCTCTTTCCCCAACATTGTAATTCGGCTGAGACTCTCCTTCCCGCTTCTACATTTTTACGCGGAATGCTCTTCAGCGGAATAGCTGAAATCCTGATCGGATTATAATGGTGCTGAGGCGGGAGATTTGGGGGGATAAAATCGTGACCATTCGTGTAGAGTAATTCCCTATTAGATCATGTATATTAATGATCCGCCTTGGTGATCGAAATGGGGTGGTCCTTAGTAATAATATCTTATTCTTTTGAAAGTATTTACACACACTTTAAACTTATAGTTAAGTTATTTCGCTGGCGCTAATAATTAGGTCGGCCTATCGATGCGAAATCCTTAACATTTTTGACTTATAACTATTAATTCTAAATTTTATTTTTTTCTCTCGAAATTGTTACTCTCTAATACTACTCATTTTGTTTTGCTCTACTACTTATTAATTGTTATTGTTATTAATGAGATTTGTTATATTTTGTTTTTTTTTGAGATTGTGGCTTATTGCCCCCTGGGGGGTTCGAAATCTTTTTTTTTCTCTTTTTTTTTGGTGACCCCGGGGTGTGTATTGCGAGCGCAACATATTTAAATTTAAAACTGTGGAGTGTGTTGCCCTGCTGAGGCGACGAGGGCGCTAGCGACGAGGAGAGGAGGTAGAAAAATCAGTAGCAGCTGATAAGAAAAAGAGCGCCAATCGGTCTCTTTCACCACTGACCGCCGAGGAGGCAACATCAATCACCTCGCCCATCTCCACCAGCCCAATCCCCAGCAGCAACACCATCATCACCACCAAGCATTGAAGCCACTGAAGCCACCGGGAGCCCCCAAGAACACCAAGCCCAATGCTGAGCTTTCCGGAGTAACCTCTGCCACATCCACCTCTCCCAAATTCCCATCTCAACCTCCGTGGGAGTGTTCTCACCGGAGAACACAGGGGAGTGTGGGACATAGTCCTTGCCCCGAACGTGGGACCTGAAGGAAGGAAGGAACGGAGGGAATAGAAGGGAGGAATAAAAGATTTTTCCCAATAAAGCCAATTTGTGAAGTTTAATTAATGAAATTTCAATAAAAATTGGTGTTAACATAAAGAATATAGTTTTTAGAATTAGTTTAGTGACAAAGAATTGGTTAAAAGGCGTCATTTGATAGCAAAAATAAACTAAATATGGGTCACCCAGCAACTTTTGCAACATTTCATAATCCGTAGAAAATTATGAAAATCACGTGGAGTATCGGTGATTTGCAAATTGGAATAGAAAATTGACGAGCTTTGGAAGCATTTGTGACTATTTATCTTTTAAATTGTTCGTGGAAAATTCTCGGGAAAATGTCTTGAAAAAGTGCTTGCTTTGCTCGAAGAAATGCACCAAAACGGTTCAGTTGTGAAATAAAAGATGGCGGACGGTGCCCTTTGCGACATTTGTGGTGATGTTTTTCACGTAATTTTGCACGGAAGTAAGCAAATTTCCGTAATAAATTCATCAAAAATTATTCAAGAAGTCGATAATGAAGGAATTTGTGGAAAAATTCTGTGATTTTTACTGCTTTTTCTTGTGTTTTTTTAGTATGAAAGTTGACATGCTAAAGATAGAATCCAGACCAGATTTTTCATCTGTTTTGGGGCTCTTGAGGACTTTTTTTTAGTCATCCAGACATTCTAACTTCTCTGGAAGAGACCCTAGAAGTTCTACATAGCCTTCCAGACAATTCGTGAGCTGTTCCGAAGTCCTCCGGACACTGAAATCCATTCCATTAGATCACCATAAGTGACATTGACTGGAAAGAAATTCCTTTTTATCCTTCAAGAAATGGAAAATTTCACATCCTTTGCACTGTAAGGATTCTAGAATAGTTTCTTTATCTTTGTAAAGGAAGAAAAGAATAAAAAACTTACAAGAAATATAAAAATTTTCCAATTTTTTATCAGTGTTCGTTAACGAACTGTCTTTTGGCCTCAAAAAAACATGCAAGTTTTACAAATTTATCAGAATTATCGCATTTTTTATATTTATTAGATCTCTTTCAACAAAATTAGGCAAGAAGAATTCCTCAAGAATAATAAAAATTCCTAAAAATATTAAAAATTAAATGACACATCAACCACTTTTTTTTAGTGTTGCCAGATTTAAATGCAAAAATGACTTTTTCCTTTAGTGTTGGTTCCTCTGGGCTAACATTATGGAGATACGATTGGAAGACGATAAATGGAACTTGAGGAAAACCATGGATTGACTCTAAATTTTGCAGCAGCTCTGGATTATCTACATAGATTTAAATACCTATAGCAGAGAAAGTTTTAGACAAGAGGGACTTGAAGTGTGGCAAATCAGCGACTTTAGAATAGCCCTGAGACTCAACAAATCCAGAGACATCGCACATTAGCGGGATACACAGGAAATAACCTCTGAGTAACCCGTGAAGTTATCAATGAAAAGTATACTCTCTGATTATTGGTAATAAAGTGGTCCTGGTCTACGAAACTCTGGTGCTGTTTCTTTTATCTCAGTGGATTGAAACTTAACTGGAATGACAGCATGAACGAATTAGATATGCAAGAACACACCTAAAATCTTTTGTCAAAAAAACCGTCGAAAAACTTTGTCAAAAAAACATATTGAAGAGTTAAATCACTTCGTTTCGTTTTATTCTGTCCTGTGCATACACTTCTAGCTTTCTAAAAGATTACGTAGCAGCCCAATAAATTCAGAAACTTAAAAAATGTTTTTAGCACAATCTGAACTCATATATTTTTTCAGGGAACCCAGGGATCTCACACGTTTTGTTGGGAAGCCCATGGAACCCATGCATTTTTCAGGGAACTCGGGGAACTCATATATTTCTTCAGTAGTATGAGTGGCTCTCCATATAATGAGTGGTAAGAGTTGTCACTCACTTCATATAGTGAGTGGCAAATGAGTGAACCGCAAAATCCCGGGATTTTCGCGATCCCGAAAATCCCGGAACCCCGAAAATTTCGGGATCTCGAAAATCCCGGAACCCCAAAAATCCCGGAATCTCGAAAATTCCGGGATCCCGAAAATCCCGAGATCCCGAAAATCCCGAGATCCCGGAAATCCCGAGATCCCGAAAATCCCGAGATCCCAAAAATCCCGGGATCACGAAAATCCAGGGATTCCGAAAATCCCGGGATCACGAAAATCCCGGGATTCCGAAAATCCCGGGACCCCGAAAATCCCGAGATCCCGAAAATCCCGGGATCACGAAAATCCCGGGATTCCGAAAAACCCGGGATCCCAAAAATCCCGGGACCCGAAAAATCCCGAGATCCCGAAAATCCCGGGATCCCGAAAATCCCGGGACCCCGAAAACCCCGGAACCCCGAAAATTTCGGACGGGATCCCGGGATTTCGGGATCGTAATATTTAGAAATTTCGGGATCTCGAAATCCCGTTTTATCAATTATTCGATCCCGGGATTAATCCCGATCCAAGAAAGGCCTGAAATCCCGGGATTTCGGGATCCCGGGATCCTGTATTGGAAGCCCTACAGCCCGTGCCACTAGAGTTCTCTAAATTGAAACAGCCTCTAACTCTTTGGAACAACTTCTAACTTTTTCCAACCCCTTCTGCGCACACTGCTAAGATGTAACCCTGCAAAACTGATTTTTTGGGGCTACAAAATATTCAACCTTTGAAGATACTTTTTCATAGCTATGCATGGGTGGTGATCATACCACTAAAATTGCGAAAAAACATCTGGGGTAAGTAAAATAAAGAGGCGCAAAATAGACTACATTCAACTTAGATAAAGATCATCCCAATGGAAGATCTCCCTTAAAAGGCTGGTAGAGTAAATTAATTTCTCGGAACATATATGAAATTATATGAAAAGTACTTTTTTCATTGTAAAAACATTTATCCTCTTTATTTAGAAGTCTTTAATAGCTCTCAAAGGGAAGAAAAATTCCCACAGCAATTAAAATATTCCCACGACAATTAATTTATAGTCGCCCCCCATATGACACATTCCATGCCATTTTTGCAATAGGATGCATTCTTAAGTACGGGTCATATATCCAGAAGTTACCACGCGCCACTCTGAAACCCGAAACCCGAGATCTGTTTCTCGCACTGTTTTTCCCCGCCATGTGACGCGCGCAATTATTCCCACGGGGCATGTGTATGTGTATGAAAATGTATGCATGCATGGAAAATGTCTATATGAGATATCTATGCATGGGTGACGTCAGCTTGTGGACGATGCAACGGTTCACGATTCAGCGGGAGCCTATCAACATGCCGTCGTGGCCGAGTGGTCTAAGTGGTGGTATACATTACGTTTAAGACTTTAAGTATCTGTCGGTTCAATCCCAGGTCTCGGCCAAAAAATTTTCACGTCGCGAAAAAAAATTACGGATATATAGTTAATAATAGGAATAACAGAGGGCGCGGGAGTAGAAAATAAGAGCAGCGGTCGGTAATAAAAATGGCGGACAAAAATTAAAAATGGCAGTCGGAAATTAAAAATGGCAGACAAAAATAGGAGCAGCGGTCGGTAATAAAAAATGGCAGACAAAAATAGGAGCAGCGGTCGGTAATAAAAAATGGTGGACAATAATTCAAAATGGCTGTCAAAAATCAAAATGGCGGGCGGACATTCAAAATTCAAATTTACAATCACAGATGGCGCTCGTGTATACCAACGGAAAATTCAAATTTAAATTTCCGCCAAGTGACGTCAGCCTCCCAGGGGGTGGGGGTGTGACGTCATCCAGGATATTGCGTCATGCCCCCAGGGCTTGACGTCATCTTTCTCGTGACGTCACTATCGCGCAACTCGCTGTATGTGACGTCACGAGAAAGATGACGTCACGCCCTGGGGGCATGACGCAATATAGTAACTCGAGTTACTGGAGAAGTCTGTGGTGCAAGTGGTGGTAACGAAAAATTGTGACATTTTTTTCCCGAATTTTCCGTGTAAGTGTTTTTTAAGATTGTTATTATTGTTTGTAAAAATATTTTTCAAAAATTGTTCAAAATTTGTTAAAAATGCATTTGTAGACCTGAGGAAGGAGGAAATCTGCCTCCGAAACGTCGTATGAGAGAATAAAGGAGAAGAAAGAACAAAGGTCATCACCGTGTACAATTTTCTTTATACTACTTTTAAATAAACAACTTACAAATTCTTCTTTCCAAGATTGTTGGAGCAACTCATCTTCAAAATCTTGGTGTTCCTCCCAGGAAGAAATCGGAAACTTGCGCATAATTTTTTCTTTAATCTTTCTCCCCAACTCTTCCTTCCCCATCCACTTGATAATGGTATCAATTTTTGCGGACTTCTCGGTCAAAGATTTACAGTGCTTGCAGCAGCGTGAATCAGTTGATTCTTCGGTTTTTTTTGGCTTGACTCTCTTCGATCTTTCTTTTTTTCCCCGTGAATGATATTGGGAGTTCCATCTCGGCTGTACATTTAATTCAAATATGGCATTGCAATACTTAGGTCATTTTCATATGGATGCTTAACAATTTTGCAATGAATTTCGTCTAAATTCCAAAACTCAATAGTTCGGAGAGGTCTCTGATAATAAATATTGATAAAGTTTTCGAATCAATTGGGTAAGTGAAGAAACTTTCTTTACTCTCGTAACTTTTGCCGAAAAATCCTGCTTCTTCATTTCTGTACCCAAATCCAATTATTTTAACAACATCATCATCACTCTTTAACAAGCAGTACCTGTCTCCCTCTTTCATGTTGAATTCAAGTTTATTGAATTTACATGTTTTGTACATAAATGAGGAACCCAAAATTGATCTATTTTGATTTCTTTTTCTACTGAATTGGTAACCAAAATTTTCCACATTGGTGTTTAGCATATTTATTTGTCTTTCTTCTTGAATTCTGTTCACAATTTGAGGGATTACCGCGGAGTGTGAATTGACGTTCTCTTTGATCGTTTGCAGAAAGTTCACAAATGGAAAAGCTGAAAACTCTTCCAGGGCTCCATGCCTCTCAACGTCTTTTGAGATATGCAGCAAATTGTGAACGTTGAAAGTCATTTGGTCACTACCATATAATCTTGGGTAGTCTTCAACAAATTTGCTTAGCATTGTGTTTGCATAATGGATGCATTGACAAACACTTTGGATGACAGTAGTCGTATTGCAACAAATAATAACAAGAAATGCTCATAGTATTCTTGTTTTAGGATTTTTTTTAAGACGACCTGTCCAGAATACAGAAGAAATTGTTTAGCCTGTGTCGCCTTCCAATTTTTTACGTACACAAGACTGTCAGGTCGTCTGCCAAACTCTGATGGGAAAACGTGCTTTTGCTTAAATGCTCTGTATTAAGCTGTTCCCTTTGTCGTGGAGTCAGTTTTAAAGTTAATGATCGCTTAGGATTCATCCACAGTACTCCCATAGCTCGTACTACACCTAGATAAATTAGGTGCATGGGGCAAAGGGGGAGTTGAGATACCATATTGACATTGGCCATCTCCAGTCCAAATGGATATGGATGCTTATGATGATTTGGATCTGTTTTTGACGGAAAGCGTCATCAGACCGTAGTTCACCGCAACTTGTAGCATAGACTACTCTACTATTGGCGGTGATCCCAACCTGGTCACATTTTCCACATCCATGATGACTATTGTGTCCAAACACACCTGCAATCCATGATCGTGCTTTGGAGTCACAGATGAAAGGGTTTACTTGAAAAGGCTTAAGTATTTCCGAAGTTGTTACACGCACACCTGCATTCCTCAAAGTATTCAACTCATCAATTAAATCTTTCAAGTATATATTAATATCCCGTGGTTCTTTCTCTCCTTCATAAATACCTATTAAAAATGGAGACACGTCTTTTGAATTTACAATGTGTCCCATAATAGGTACAATTTGTTTTCTACCACCTAATGGGCAGCCATCAATGCCTATGTTGATGACTACCTCATCTACATCTTTTAAAAAGAAATCAGCTGGACATTCTTTCAGTGTATTTTGGATTCCGAGATAGTAATATGTTCCAGGAGGGACAGATTTTACTTTTAGTGATTTTCGAGGAGTGTTCATGAGAGCTCTTCGTTCAGTAGGCAAATTCTCATCTACATGAACACGTACAGCAAGTAAGACGTCTCTTGTGCATGGTTGATTTAGGCGATTATCTACAACAATACGTCTTAATTTATCTTTTAAACTCTCTTGTTAAAGTACAGGCTGACTGCTACCAGCAGCGTAAGAAGAAGAAGGATTTTCAGCTATGTCCAAATCGTGATCGATTGTGGTTTGGATTTCGTTAGACTCTTCATTAGCAATGTTAATATTCGTATTGACCTCTTCTCTGATAAAATTATTAAGGCTTCTATAATAATGAGTATGAGAAAACCTACTTAATTTACTGCTTGACGCCATGCCTATGAATAAAAAAACGAACACAATAATAGATGTATTATTAAATGAAGTAGTAAATCCAAAATTTTATATTCTTTTTTACTAATATAAAGATAAAAGATGAAAAATATATATAAAATTATTTTATATTCCAAAGAATTTAAAACAATATTCTGGAGAAATACTTGGGAACCAAAACGCTGAAAAAGATGTTCAAGTCTAGCATTCATGCATTAGGTGTTTTTTGCTCTTCTGGACATTAATTCGAATGTTTCCTGATATTTAGAAACCTAACATATAAAATTGTATAAGAATCATTGTGGAAGGAGTCTTGTTTAATTTTTAGAAATTCTTCTCTGTCTGCGCAGAAATTTCCCGCCGGGATGAGATATTGAAAGGATCTGAGTCCATTTTGGGCCTCTAATGTGAAAAACTGTAAAAATGTTTCAAAAAAAATTTCTAACAAAAAAAAATTCTTAGGAAACCTGTTTTTCTAAACACACATTTCCGACCGAAAACAAAGAAAAAACTGTTCGCAAAACATGACAATTAAAGCTGCGAATGAGAAATTCGCATTTCTTGCCGGAAATGGAAAATCTTGCACAAAGTATGACAATGAGGGCTGTCTCTGAAAAATCCATGGGAATTTAGATGATTTTTGGCCAAAACAACGGTCAGAAATGCATGGGAGTCTGGAGGTCGGGCATTCGTATACTTTTTGGATATTTTCCTTTTCTTCGGCACAAATTTCTTGCCGGAAATGGGAAATCTTGCACAAAGTATGACAATGAAGGCTGTGGATGAGAAATCCATGGGAATTTGTATCATTTCTGACCAGGAAACTCGAAAAATTTGTGGAGATCGCGAATGTCATGCATTCGTGATTCTTTTAAGGAATTCGAGGAATTCAATGGAAATTTTAATTCTAAATTAAATAGGGACAGATAATCCTAACCGGCTTATGTAGGTGAGATTCTTAACGTTAGCTAACTCGGAGTGCATGCAAATTCGATTTAGAGCTGAAATTGTGAGTCGCCATTCAGTTATCTTGAATCAAATTCGTGAAATTATACAAATTTTGTATTTAAACCAAAATATCAAGGATTTGCATGAACTGGCACAAAAGTGATATATGGGTGAAATGTAGACCAGAATGTTCTCTATAATTTTCCCATAGAAAATGATCTCATCGATTACTCAGAAGCCAAGATAAGCGAGGCTTTTTGTTTCTTAACTTTTTTTTCATCCAGAGTGCCCCAAGTGTTCATTTGTTGAACTTCAACTATATCAAAGAATTGTTGTACCCAAATAGCAATTTGGAGTAAGATTACCGTTGGATGTATGTATTCTGGATTCCAAAAACGGGTCCTATGACGGTCGTCAGAGAGTCGAATGACGGAAAGTGGGGAATAATATGACGGTAATTACGGAAGTCATTTGGCGTCATAATAACTCTGAGATTACCCGCCTACGACTAAAATATGACGCCGACTTCCAGTGTACTAATAAAAATTCTTCTCCTCACTGGATATATCTGAGGGGAAATTTCACTTGTCAAATGGCAAATAGAACTATTCAGAGCTGTGAGTTCGCAAAGTAATTGATATTTTCGCGTGTTTTCTCAACAATATAATAGTGTACATTGGGAGGAAGAGCTCCTTCAGTAGAGATGTGTTTTGTGATTCGAAAAAGTACAGTGCCGACAGAAGTAAAGTGAAAATTAGGCAATTTTTTACATGATAAACACACAAACATTTTTTTTGCAAAATGAAATTTTGTTATTTAGGAGTTTGCTCCAGTCTTTGGAGTATCCTGTGATTAAAATTTTGTGTCGAAAAGACCTATTTAGTGAAAATTTTAAAAGATTTTTTTGTGTTGTTGCCATCCAATGGGAAAATTTTCGACATGTCGGATGGCTCGCATTCAGTGTGTATGTCAATTTCGTACCTATGCGCTAGAGAAGGACGCCAAATGCATTGTTTTTGGCGCGTCATATTTTGTACGGAAAAATACCGTCATTTGGAGTCGCTTTTGTTATTGTATGGTAGAGTAAATTTTACAACCGTAAAATAACTATTATATTACTAATTCAATCTTGAGTAATGCTGTGACTAAAATTCGACGCGAATACGACTATTTTTTAAGATTCCAATTAGGAGTAATTTTTTTGACCATTTATTAACCAGTCATTTTTGAGTCAGAGTAATTATTTGCGGATTGGGTATTTTGTGGGACTTTCCATTTAAAACCATATTTTAAGTGTCTTGGTGGAGTAGAGGCACTCAAATTGGCATCTGAGTGATTTCAAAGCGTTATTATGGAAAAAATCAATTTTTTCACACTTAAACGGCAAAATCGGAGTGATAGCGTAGTCTGAGTGGAAAATGATGTATGAACGAAATATAGAGACAAATGTCCTCTACAATTATGTCGAAGTAATCATCAAAATCGGTTCAGCGACAGTCGAGATAATTGAGGTTATGTGATATTGAAATTGGTTTTTTGACTGTGGCGCCCCTGGTGTTGGTTCCACGAAGTTCAAATATTCTAGAAAGTTGTAGCATTTGGTGAGATCTTTCGTTTAAGCCCTCACTCATCAAAATCGGTCAAATAGAACCGAAGATATGATTTTTTGAATTTCGTGAACTTTGACCCCTCATATCTCCGGTTCTATTGAAACCACAGCGCACTTACGCACCATTTTGGAAACGTCCTAGACTGGGCTACAACATACTAAAATTTCATTAACTTGCACAATGCCGTTTTTGAGAAAAATGATTTTGAATTTCGATGAATTTTGACGCTATCGCAGCGCCACCTATGGGGACTTTTTGAACTTCCATCTGAAAGTGCTCATCGATACGAAACCAAAAAGGTAAAATTTAGGTCGCTATGTTAATTAGAACCGGAGATAGAGGCCGGTCAATATTCGAACTTTGACCCCTTATAGCTCGGGTCTGGGGTTATGGATCGACTTAAGGTTTTTTTTGTTTGATAGGTATAATCAACGGCTACAACATACTAAAATTTCAGCCCGATTGCATAAGGAATTTTTGAGTTATTTAACTTTTAAGATTTAAAAATTTTCTTTTTAATAATAGCGCCCCTAGCGGAAGTTTTACGAACTTGCGATGTTAGAAGGGGAAGTGGCATTTCACGAGAGCTTTCCAAAAAGCCCTCATTTTTTAAATTCTGACATTTAGAACCGGAGTTATGGCCATTTTAAGAATTTTTTTTTGGACCCTTATAGCTCGGGTCAGGGGGGTCGGGGGACCTTAAGTTTGGTATTGATGGAAAGACCTAAGGCCCAGCTATAACATTCTAAAATTTGAGCCCGATCGATGCCATAGGGGCGGAGCCATTAAGAAAACAAAAAAGGGGTGTCTTCAAAATGGCGGAAGGAGGGGTGGGGGGTGGGGGGTCAATGCACCAAGTTGCAATTTTCATACGATATATAACCTTTGCCGGAAACCGCAAGTCGATATCTCTTTTAGTTTAGGAGCTATTAAGCTCCAAAGAGCGGCCGGACGGACGGACGGACGGGAACGGTTTTTAGCCATCCATATATTCGTGATCAGGAAGTGTCAAAACACATTCTGGCAAAGTTTGGGGCCAATCGGAGGACATGAGATTTTGTTAGGATTATAGTAGGTGAGATTGTTAAGAATCTCACCTAATATCATACACCATGACTTTAACTTACCTCCACGGAAGTAAATTTCCACACAATATCACAAAAACTTAATCAAATTTGCGCAGGTTTAGGAAAAACTGACTTTTGAGAGCTGTCAAAGAATCCAGAAGAACCCTGCGTTTTATTTTCGAAACTCCGCTGCGCTACTCGTGCGCTGTATCTGTAAAACTTGCCAGCGCTGGTAACAATTTTAGGCTAACTCAATGTTACTTTCCAGTGGCCTAAAATTGTTAACAACGCTGTTAACATTCTGGTACCAAGAGCTGTGGGTTGTTAACTTTGGTCAGCTGGGGAGAGTCTCTAAATTACAAATTAGATGACCTTATTTGTAATAGAGCCTGGAAGTCACCTTCGTTTTTTGTAACAGTTTTATTACATCTTGTGACAAGTTCATTCGCCCTTTCCGCTATGTCATTCACGACATGTAATGGTTTAATAATGTTACACGCAGAAATGAATTCTAGACACTGATCCTAGTAACTGGGATCTGTGTTTAAAAAACTGCAAGGGATTTGGAGAATTTCGAAGAATAGTAGGCTATTCCCCGTAAATAAGCCTGCAAGCCCAACTTTTGCAACATTTTCCAATCTAAACTTTGGTCTGTTGGGTGGATTTTTTTCTCCAGTGCTTTTTATTATATTTTTTATGAATGCCTTCTTGTCTTCGTTTGTTATGGAGTTGTCAAATAACGCCAATGGTATTAGTGTTTCGCTTAAATACCAGAGATGGCCTGATAATTTCTTCAACAGTAAGCTAGACCCTTCTCTATCAAGTGAGCCCCACTCTATGAGATCACAGGGAAATTTCATATCATTTTTTGTAACTGAGGAGGGGTCTGAGGCTCGAGGCGAATATTTTATGTATAATTTTACAACAAAAATATTGAAATTTCGAAGCCCTTTCTCCTTCTTCTGCGTGAGGTTAAATTGCTTCCTAAAAAGCCACATCTTAAGCGAGTAAATCGCTCGGGCCATCCATCTTGCCCTACTAATTGCCCCTGGTGACCGAAAACGCAAGCATTTTGGGGGCACGCAGCCCAAAAAAGTGATTGAAAGGTTAAGAAGCCCAAGATAGGCATCCCGAGGTTGCTTCTGATGAATTTGCTGTACAGCGAATTCTGTAATACTGTCCGCAAAATCTTTCATTGTGTTTCTCATCTCATGGCAATCAGCAGCGGTGGAAAAATCAGTTTTATCAATGGTATCCCACTGCTGCTAGAATCTCTTGAAGATCAAGATATCTGGGGCTGCGGAGGGGCCCATATAGTGGGAATAAGCCGCTTCGAGCAACAGCTCTAATATATGATGGAGGCATACAAGATATAAAACTTTCCGGCCCAACTTCTCCTCCAACAATGCGCAAGCTCCATTGGCCATTCCTAAAATTAAATAAATTGGATGATGTCAGGTCTTGGAATTTCTGACAGGAATGTTTTAACAAGGAAAACAAAATTTTGGCACTATACTTTACTTACTCAGGGTGCTCTACACTACATGATGAGACAAGAAAGTTTTTCTTCGACGACCATATGATCAAACGCTGTTTAGAGGTGGCTGAACGACCCTCTCTGTTGAATAATTTTCTGATTTTACATTACACAGAAGGTCGTTCAGCCACCTCTATCATATGGTTGTCGAAGAAAAAACTTTCTTGTCTCATCATGTGGTGTAGAGCACCCTGAGAATAATACTAAAATTTTTTCCCTGTTGAAACACCCGAGAACCGGTTCCAATCGGTTCTGAACTAATAGGCAGGCAAGCGGTTCATAATTCCAAACGCACAATAACTTTTGTTTTGAAAACATGTTTTTGACAATTCAGTGAGAGTGAATGAAACCGAGATCTAGTTGTCTCGCTCTCTCTCATAAGAAATTTTGAAAATATGTTTACAAACAAGTTATTGTGCGTTGACCATTAATATTAGTTACCTGTATTTACAGAAATTGTGTTGAATGAGAACGCTGTGACGTGTTGGTCGAAATTCCATTTCTGCACTTCCGTAAATATAACGTCCGCAATAGAGCGACAAGTACCTTTTGAGAGTCGTTGGGTGGCACTTCGGTAAGAAGACGGTGAGAAAAACTGGACTGCTTAGGATTAACTACTAGAAACAACTGACTTTATTTATTCATTATACATTATCAATAGGGCATTCTTTTGTTGGACAGATTTGCTGAATATGCACACTCCCTGCAGCGCGTGTATTTTTTCGCTTCATAAGCATCTGCAGAGAGAGTGCATATCAATTTTGTGGTATTCTATAACTGTTTCGCAACATTCCTCCCCCTTGCGAAAAAGATCATTTCCTAATGATCAGAAAAAATGTTAGGGTTGAGGTCAGATAAAAAAAAAATTAAAAAGTACTTATGTTAAGACTAAGTTTTACAAATAATTCTATTCATCATTTTTTTTTTAATTGAAGTTCAATGAAAAACTGTATGATTGTTACGTATAAAAGATATTTTTTCTTATTTATTTTTTTTTATATGCTACTCTCTCCGTTCCGAAATAAGTCGTACATTTGGGAAAAATTCTTGTTCCGAAATAAGTCATACGTTTGGGAAAAAATTGGGATTAAGGGAAAGTTTGTTGGTAAATGTTTTGTGTATCAACAATTATCTCTTGTAAAGAACTATTGCTAATGTTCAGTACTAAAATTGGGATCCAGACTTGATGGTAGGTTGAGGAACGAATGTCTTAAAAATGTCTTATTTGTGGCGTTTCATTTTCAATCTAAAGTAGGTGCAGAATGGAATGGTGAGAGATACAGAATTGGGACCTTCGGGGGACCCCCCATATGTTGACCCTGGGACCATTAATATGTCCTTTATTTTGCCCCCACCCCTCCCATTCCCCTCCAAAATCATGCTTTTAGGATTGCTCGAAAACACGTTGCGCGATTTTTTTTTTCAATTCTGGATATGTGGTCGGAAAATTTGTGGAAATTACCTTTGTGGAAAAGAAAAAGCACCCAATTATCCAATTGTACTCAACACGAATCCTTCGGGAAATATTGGCTGGAGATAATTAACTTTAGGGAGATAAAATCACCAGAATTTAGTTATACGTCCCTTGGCGGGAAAATGACGTGCCCTTTCAGTCTTCTCACCTTTAGGGAAATAAAGAAATTGATTTAAATAAGTTCTGAGCCTTTATGCGGCACGGGGGACGAAAAAAATCAAGTTTTGCTTTCGCTCCAACCAACGCGCAAGCTCCAATAGCTGGTTTTCTTTGTCCCAGATACTCCAGAACTTTCTCTGCCAATGAAGCTCAGCGTCTTTTTCCAACACTTTATTGTTTTCACCCTTTCCACAATTCCACTCACTTTTCTTCCTTTACCATTCGATAGAAAAACACTTCTTTTTCTATAAGAATACTTTTATTCTTAAACACTTTAATAATTTTAATAAATCGCCCTGAGGACGTGCACTTGGTTATTACGCAACACTAGACTGACAACTGAGTGGACGAAATGTCAACCACTCGCCCTTTATTCTCTTTCTCTTGAGTTTAGTTTGGAGAGTGGGGAAAACAACCTTTGCAAATTATCCGCATAGACGGTTATGCATTTTTGACTGTCAAGGGGCTCGTCATTATAACTTTTTTGGTGACAAATATAAATTTCTGAAACTTGGCGTAAACATGCTCCCTCTCTCAGGGCGATTTTTTTTAAAGATTGCAACTCCATTTAGTTTAATTTTAAAGTTAAATAATTCAGTACTTTCAAAATTCAGTGAAGAAGATTTTTGATTTTAATTAACTCACAAACAATGCAAATTGAAAATAAAAAAGGTACTCGCAAAAAGTAATTTTATTCAACATCTTCTGAAATTAACTTTACTACTTTGAGGATGGGTATTTTATACTCTCCCCGCGTAGTCTTCACCGTCACAACCCTCACCAAACCGTCCACTCCAGGGTGCACCTCCCTAACTACTCCCACAGGCCAGTGTGTAGTGGAAACATCATTTTCCATTAGCAAAACCACATCACCGACTTTAAAATTCTTATGCCTTTTATCCCATTTAGTACGCTCTTGCAAAGTGGTTAAATATTCTTTATTCCATCGATTTGCGAAACTTTGTTGAATTCTTTGACATTATTGCTGTTAAGAATTTGAATATTGTTCACGCAATTTGCGTGAGGTGCTGTATAGTACTAATCTTACTAACAAAAAGGCCTATAGCGCCAAATATATTGTCAAGTGTCAAATTAACGTCAATAAATAACTTCCTGTGGACACTCTTTTGTGAAAGCAAGTGGTTTTTTCTTCATCAGTGGAAAAGTTAAAATTAAGCCCAAAATCCACTCAGATAAAGTGTTTTCCTTAACAGATGTATTTTCGGAGAGGGAAACTCCGTCCGGATGCGGCAACACTGTTTGTGGAGTTTTCAACCCAGGATCAAAACTACCTCTTCTTCAGAGCTTTCGACACGCTCCGTGTCTTCCTCAGTGACTGGGGAGGAAGTTTTTATTAGAAATCTATTTGTTTACAATTTTTCTTATAACATTGTTTGAGCTTACTCGAGTGTTGTCAGAGATCTGTGGGTTTCGTTGGGTAGGGGACGTTTTGCATTGGTGGGAAGGTTCTAGGATGTTCTGGATGGAAAATTTTCTTAAATTAATAAATTAATATGACAATTTTAGTAAACTTTTAACAATTTTTACCACAAAAGATCTCAACGGATGCACCTGACACTCTTTGGTCATTCGGGGACAACTGAAGTTTTGGGGCAATGGACAAAACTTCATGACTGTTTACATAAATTTAAATAACAAGTGGAAAACAAACGATCACGAGTGGCTTCCTTGAAGGAGCCCCGCATAGATGGCGCTCAATCCATCCACATCTGAGCGCTTGTTCACTACCTTATCCATATTAGTTTTGATATGGATCATCTCCAGCAGCAATCTCTTTCCGTAGTTTCTGTGTGTGTCCAGGATTTTTGTTTCTTCAAATTTAAACCTATGCCCGGTTTCAGTTACGTGTGTGCAGAGTGACGAGACATTGGGATTTCTAATAGGCAATTTTGTATCGTTTTTATGTTGTTGGAGCCTCTTCTTCAGCTGTTGTCCAGTTGTGCCAATGTATGATTTCTCGCATCCGCCACATGGAATCTCGTAAACTACATCACATTTGTTGTCCTTTGGGATGGGATCTTTAATTCGAGAGAAAAATTTTCTCACCTTTGTCACGGGTTGGAAGGCCACTTTCTTGCCAGTTTTCTCTGTGATTTTTTTGCCAAGTTTCTCCGAGATCCCGCGGACATAAGAGATAGTGTTGAAATATAATTGGTCTGTCGTTGTTGAGTTTTGTTGCCCTTCCTCTCTGAGGAGACGTTGGATCACTCTATTGGGGAAATCGTTCTTTCTCAGGATTCTCGCGATATTATCATTGGTATTCTCCCCTGATTTCGTGGTGAGTGCTCTCACCCGTTTTATGAAACCTCTTCCTACGTTGATAATTGTATGAAGCGAGTGACCACTTCTGTAGTTGAGCATCCTGAGTGATGAGGAGGGTTTGGCGTACCATGTTGTGCTCAGAGAGTTGTTCTCACCTCGGTGAATTTCCATGTCCAAATAAGGAAGGACCCCATTCACTTCCATTTCCATGGAAAATTGTATCTTCGGGTGGACGGAATTGAAATGATCTACTACTAAATCCACGTCATTTTCATGAATGGATACGAGCAAATTGTCAACATATTTTTTGATAAAGCCTATTCGTAGTGGGGAATTTTCAGAGGCAATGTTTAGGACTCTCTGCATCACAATATCTGCAGCTATTGGACCAATGGGAGACCCCATGGCAACCCCGTCTAGTTGTTGATAGAATTTTCCGTTGTGTGTGAAGTAACCTGTGCTCAGGCATAACTCCAACGACCTCAGCCTTATCTAACGATGTCTCTCCCTCCAACTCCGGGAAACGCCTCTCCACTTCTTCTATCACAAGATTTACCGGAATATTTGTAAAGAGTGAGACAACATCGAGGCTGATGAGCACAAAACCATCCGGGAGACATGTTCCACTAACAAACTGTGTTACTTCCAAGGAATTTTTCACATTAAAAAGAACTTTGAGAGAGAGGGGAGAGAGTAGAGGTGACAAACCTTGCCAGATTATATGTAGGACTGCCAATATAGGAAACTACTGGTCTTAAAGAACTGATGGTTTGTGAATTTTTGGGAGGCCGTAGAACCTCGGGGCAGTGGCTTTATAGGTAGTTAAGTGAGATTTTTCAGAGAGCGTTATTTTACCCTTAGTGTAAAGACTTCGCACGATTTCGATATCGCGAGAATCCTGAGAAAGAACGATTTCCCCAATAGAGTGATCCAACGTCTCCTCAGAGAGGAAGGGCAACAAAACTCAACAACGACAGACCAATTATATTTCAACACTATCTCTTATGTCCGCGGGATCTCGGAGAAACTTGGCAAAAAAATCACAGAGAAAACTGGCAAGAAAGTGGCCTTCCAACCCGTGACAAAGGTGAGAAAATTTTTCTCTCGAATTAAAGATCCCATCCCAAAGGACAACAAATGTGATGTAGTTTACGAGATTCCATGTGGCGGATGCGAGAAATCATACATTGGCACAACTGGACAACAGCTGAAGAAGAGGCTCCAACAACATAAAAACGATACAAAATTGCCTATTAGAAATCCCAATGTCTCGTCACTCTGCACACACGTAACTGAAACCGGGCATAGGTTTAAATTTGAAGAAACAAAAATCCTGGACACACACAGAAACTACGGAAAAAGATTGCTGCTGGAGATGATCCACATCAAAACTAATATGGATAAGGTAGTGAACAAGCGCTCAGATGTGGATGGATTGAGCGCCATCTATGCGGGGCTCCTTCAAGGAAGCCGCTCGTGATCGTTTGTTTTCCACTTGTTATTTAAATTTATGTAAACAGTCATGAAGTTTTGTCCATTGCCCCAAAACTTCAGTTGTCCCCGAATGACCAAAGAGTGTCAGGTGCATCCGTTGAGATCTTTTGTGGTAAAAATTGTTAAAAATGTACTAAAATTGTCATATTAATTTATTAATTTAAGAAAATTTTCCATCCAGAACATCCTAGAACCTTCCCACCAATGCAAAACGTCCCCTACCCAACGAAACCCACAGATCTCTGACAACACTCGAGTAAGCTCAAACAATGTTATAAGAAAAATTGTAAACAAATAGATTTCTAATAAAAACTTCCTCCCCAGTCACTGAGGAAGACACGGAGCGTGTCGAAAGCTCTGAAGAAGAGGTAGTTTTTGATCCTGGGTTGAAAACTCCACAAACAGTGTTGCCGCAACCGGACGGAGTTTCCCTTTCCGAAAATACATCTATTATCTACACGGCAATTTTTCTACAGTGTTTTCCTTAACGTTAATAGAGTGTTGTTACTCCGCGAAAGGAAACCCAAAGAAGATTCTCGCAGAGAACAGGTGGTGCTGGGAAATCTGTCCACATTCCTGATCGCACCATCTCACCAGGAAAAATTTTGATCCATCGGCATCGGATGGAAAGGAAATCATATTTTCCATTTGTGTATTTACAGGCAAGTCTGTCCATTCTTTGGTCATCGAGCCCACCCGGGCTAAAGGAAAGCAGTCCACGTGCTCAAGCACATTGTCTCCAGAAAGAAATTGCCAAGTTTCCTGAGGTAATTCAAGCATCTCCACGGGCTGCAAGTCTTCCTACACACGATCAATCCTGCTGTCTTCCGTGCTGCATAACGTCGAAAGTCTGTGATATTTTGGAGGTTTAAGGCAATTTTCATCGCAGTTTCCGGCAACATCCCATCGTCCACGTGTGTTTGGCAGTCAAGGTAGGAATTTTCCATTTGCTCTGCCACTAACCCCATTACGTCATGCCGAACAACAAAACACGCGCGTATTACAAGGGGGAGTTCACGAAAAGCAAGAAAATTGTGGATAAATATCGACAAAATCCGGATTTGTTGCGTCAAAAAGGGGCTCTTGGGGAATTATTGTCTCAAAGGGAAGCTATCGCCCACTATGGGAAGAGATTCACTGAGGTGCAGCAAGACATTTTAGAGACTTGTTCTCCGGAAAGGCTAAAGCAGGAAGAAGAAGAACATGAGGCTTTCTTGACCGAAACTACAAAGGTTCTCTCGTGTGTGAATGATTTTATTGGGAGAATAAAGGCTCATAGAGAAGAAGAGATAACGGGTGATTCAAGTGCAGGTTCAAGCGGTTCCGATATTTCTCAATTGATTGCTCTCATGTCAAAACAATTAGAGGAACAGCGATTGCAAAGAATCGCCGACACCGAAATGCTAAAATTACAATTGGAAGAACAAAGGGCACAGCGATTGGCTGACAAAGCAGCTCTCGAGGCAACCCTCAAACATACTCAAGACGAATTAAAAGAAGTTTTGAATAATTCCAATAACCTTAATTTGTCTACATCCTCGGGATCCAGTCGCATGAAGCATGAGCCAATTTCGATTCCCCAATTCTCAGGGCTTTATACGGAGTGGAAAACATTCCAAGATCTCTTCATTGCAATTGTCGATAAAGACACTTCACTCTCTAAATGTGAAAAAATGCATTACTTGAAGAAATCGTTGGTAGGAGATGCGAAGGAGGTGATTGAGACTCTCAAGGTTTGTGACGAAAATTATGATCAAGCTTGGGAGAAAGTTCAGGAGCGATACGACAATAAATATGCTATCGTTAATTCACTTGTGAAGAAATTTATCTCAGTCCCTTCATTCTCAAATCCCTCCGTAAGAGGCGTGCTAAAAACTCAAGGACTTTTGGCGGGGATAGTTGAATCTCTGGAGAATCTCGGTGTTGGAGGAAAGGGTAAAGATCCCTGGGTCGTGTATATTGCGAAATCCAAGTTTGACAATGAGACTCAAGCTCTGTGGTCGAGAGAGCTTGGACAAGAGCCCCCAACATGGGAACAGTTCAACAAGTTTCTGATCGCGCGTGGAAAGTCGTTGGAGAATTATGATCCTAGCAGCTCTAAGACTAACAAGACTAACAATAATGATTCAAATAAAATTGTTAAAGCCAAAAAATCAAGTTTAGTCTCAAGCAATGTGGAAAATTGTAAATGTTGTACATAATATTCTCACAAACTTTTCCGGTGTAAGAAATTTCTCGCGCTCTCAATTGCCAAGAGGCTTGAATTTGTCAAGCAAAATAAAGTTTGCCTTAACTGTCTTTGCGATACTCATTCTGTTGATAAATGTAGCTATCCGCCATGTAAATTGTGTACTGAGAAGCATAATTGTCTTCTCCATGAAGCTTTTCACTTTTCAACGTCGACCACAAACCTTTCCTCGTCGGCACAGGTCCCTTCAACGGTTTCCGTTCCTGATTCACAGGCGAATCTGTTGTCGCAATTCGGTACTCTGCCTTGGACGAGTGGCAATGTGACAAATATGTCTTCACTTCACTGTGTTGAGGAAATTGGAGGAAATGTCACGAGGGTTCTGTTAGCAACGGCTATGGTGAGAGTTCTGGACAGTCACAATCAAGTGCATTGGTGTAGGGCCATTTTGGATGCAGGATCGCAGGTGAATCTAGTCACCACTCGTCTCTGTCAGCGTTTGCGGCTGCCGCTGCAAACTGCAAATTTCATCGTGGAAGGGGTTGGTTCCATTAACCAACCAGCAAAACATCAAGTGTCGCTCACAATATTGACGAATTATGAAGAGAATTGTAAGTCACTCTCTCTAAACTGTCTCGTGATGCGTCGGGTTGCTGGAAATCAACCAAATTGGGACGCCCTTTCACTCAATCCTCCAATCCCATGTGGTCTTCAGTTGGCAGATCCTCAATGGAACCACAGCATGCCAGTGGATTTGTTGATTGGTGGTGAACTCTATTGGAGAATAATCAAGGATGAAACTCAACTTCTCGGACCAGGACAGCCGATGCTAAAGAACAGTTTCTTCGGGTGGCTCATTGTAGGACCGTGCAATAGTCAGGCCACACCGGCGCCCACTTCAGTCACTTGTAACACAGCATCATTGGAGAGCATTGACTCTGCACTGCGAAGGTTTTGGGATGTGGACGAGATTCCTGACAAATCAGAGTCTCAAACCGAACAGGAGGAAGTCGAAACCCTGTACTCTGCCACAACCATCACAGATTCGGATGGCAGGTATGTGGTTCACCTACCGTTTAAGGACAACGTGGGAAATCTTCGGGACAATCGGCCTTCTGCCTTTCGACAACTTCACCATCTGCTGAGTCGGTTGAATAAAAACCCCGATCTCAAGTTGCAGTATGGAGAAATCTTTGAGGAGTATCTACGGTTGGGATTCATCGAATGTGTTCCACCATCTGACCTCAAGGAACCGGCATATTATATGCCTCATCATTGTGTAGTGTGTGAAGAAGCAACGTCCACAAAGGTTCGGGTTGTATTCAACGCCAGCTCCAAATCACAATCTGGTTTGAGCCTCAATGATGTTCTCAAAGTGGGACCAGTAACTCAACCTCCATTGAAGAGCATTTTGTGGAGATTCCGGTTGCATCAAGTAGCGATGACCTGCGACATCATCAAGATGTACTTGCAAACCATGTTGCATGAAAATCATCGTAATTTCCAGCGTTTCTTGTGGAAGGGTCCCAACGATCATAGTGTTCGAGATTATCGTTTCCGAACGTTGTGTTTTGGAGTTGCTGCGTCACCACATCTTGCAACGCGCTCACTCAACCAGCTTGCTCAAGATGAAGGATCGCAATTTCCGTTAGCAGCTAATGCAATTTGTAAGAGCTTCTACGTCGACGATTGTTTGATGTCTGCACCATCATTGGGGGAAATTGTTGAAACCAAACATCAGCTTATCGAGTTACTTAGGAGAGCGAGAATGAAGCTATCTAAGTTTCATTCGAACAATCCTGGAGTGGTTCAGTCTAAAGAGGGAGCTACAAAAACCGAGGATGTTCAAATTTCCAGCCAAGTAGTAAAAACGCTTGGAATGAGTTGGAACTTTGTGACTGATACTTTCCAATTCAAAGTCAAACACGACTTACAGACAACAACAGTCACGAAAAGATTCATTTTGTCCACCTTGGCTCGGATCTTCGACCCGATCGGACTGATCGGACCCATCACAACGGTGGCCAAGATCATCTTTCAAGACACGTGGCCATTAAAAATCAACTGGGATGTCGAAGTTCCTGAAGAGTTGAAGACATCTTGGGACAAATTCATCATGTCTCTTCCCGAAGTCGAGAACATAAGAATTCCTCATTGGATTTCGGATATTTCGGAAGTGACTCACCGAGAACTTCACGCCTTCAGTGACGCCAGTGCATTGGCCTACGGAGTCGTCGTCTACGTGGTGTGTGAGGACAACTTTGGACATCGATCAACTCGTCTTCTGACGTCAAAGTCTAAGGTAGTTCCGATAAAGGTCAACAAAGATGGAGCGCGGTCAATGACAATCCCCAAAGCGGAACTGTGCGGTGCTCAAATGGCTGCAAAGCTAATGGAAGACGTACGGGAGTCTCTGCAGATATCAGATTGCTTCTATTGGACCGACGCCACTGTTGTTCTTCATCAAATTCACTCACCCAAGGAAAAGAGGGAAATATTTGTTAAGAGGCGAGTAGCAGATATCCTCAAGACATCATCCAAGGAGCAATGGAGACACGTAAGAACTGGTGAGAACCCCGCAGATATTATCTCCAGGGGAGCAACTCCTCATCAGCTGATGGAATCAGGCCTGTGGTGGAACGGTCCAGAATGTTTGAGTAAAGACGCCTCCGTTTGGCCACCAATGTTTTCATCATGTGAAAGTGATTCAAAGCCCGGAGTTGAACTTCCACCTGTCGTCATATCATCAAATGCTGCGGAATGTTCATCAAAGTCGCAATCTTACGTTCCCATTCACGAGTATTTATTGGATCACTTCAGTTCATTTCTACGTGTCAAGAGAGTGCTATCTAGGTGCCTGCACATTGCAAGAGTTTGGATGGCAATTCATCGATCACGCTGTACGAGAAGTACTTCAAAATTGTATCAATTGGGTCCAATAACTGTTTCCGACATGAGAAATGCGGAGTCTCTCCTCATTCAATGGGAGCAGCAACAGCACCTAAGTGTAGTTCTTCGTGCAGCAAGAAATAGAGCATTGGACAAAGATCCTCGTGCAAAATCATTCAGAAAACTGCGGCCGTTCTTGGATGAGAAAGGAGTTCTGCGCGTCGGAGGAAGACTTCAGAGTTCTGAAGCATCGTACAACTCTCGCCACCCTCAAATTCTACCAAAGGGTCAACTGGCCCACATGATCGCTCAGCAAGAGCATTTGATTTCGCTTCACGCGGGACCCCAACTGTTGTTGGCCAATTTACGTCAGAAATATTGGCCAATCGACGGAAGAAACCTTGTCCGGAAGATAGTGCGAAACTGTCACACATGCATTCGAGCAAAACCCCGTCCAGAAGAGCAGCTTATGGGAAGTCTTCCTCGAGACAGAGTCACCAACGTTAGACCCTTCTTAGCCATCGGAATCGATTTCGCGTGCCCGCTCCTCATTAGGCGAGGCACAAGAAAGGATACGACGGAAAAGTGCTACGTTGCAGTGTTCATCTGTTTATCAGTAAAGGCTGTTCACTTGGAGGTACTGACATCATTGCACACGGATGCATTTCTAGCAGCTTTTCGGAGGTTTATCGGACGTCGAGGGATGCCAGCTAGAGTATATTCTGACAACGGCACAACTTTTGTGGGTGCGGATCGTGAGCTGCAACGTTTGTGGAAGTCATCTGAGCATCAAAGGCAAGTGGGAGATTTTGCTGCTGAGCATCACATTGAATGGAATTTTCTGCCGCCACGGGGGAGCCACCATGCCGGTTTAGTTGAATCAGCAGTAAAATCATTTAAACATCACTTCAAGCGAACGATTGGACTTCACGTTTTGACGTATGAGCAACTCGCTACCATTCTTGTACAAATTGAGGCTGTGCTTAATAGCCGCCCACTGGTTCCGATGTCTGACAACCCGGAAGACCTCAACATCTTGTGTCCAAGTATGTTTCTCACTGGAGCAGCTCTAACCCAACTTCCAGAACCCAACCTGCAGCATCTTAACATGACTCATCTAGACAAATGGCAAGTGTGTCAAAGGTTGGCTCAAGATCTAAGTAAACGATGGAAGACGGAGTATTTGAATACGCTTCAGCAGAGAAACCGGTGGAACACGGAACGGATCGACTTGAGGGTAGGTGATATGGTCTTGTTGGTGGATGAGTTAATGCCATCAATGGCCTGGCCACTAGGAAGGGTTGTGCAGACATTTCCAGGCAACGATGGGCGTGACAGAGTGGTTAACGTCAAGACAATTAAGGGCATTTACCGCCGTCCGATAACTAAAGTTATTTACCTTCCAATGAAGTGAGAATGTTTTCCCTATTTTCCACTTGCGCCTCCCCTGGTACTTTGATTAATTAAAATTTCATTTTCTTTTAATTTCAAATTTATTTCAGATCTCTAAATTGCTTTCAATTTCCTTGAATTTTCATTTTCTTAAATTTACATTTTTATTTTTTTGATTTGAGAATTTAAAATCAGTAGAGTAGTTGTTTTCATTCTGAAAATCCAGGGGAGTGTTCACGAAATTTGCGTGAGGTGCTGTATAGTACTAATCTTACTAACAAAAAGGCCTATAGCGCCAAATATATTGTCAAGTGTCAAATTAACGTCAATAAATAACTTCCTGTGGACACTCTTTTGTGAAAGCAAGTGGTTTTTTCTTCATCAGTGGAAAAGTTAAAATTAAGCCCAAAATCCACTCAGATAAAGTGTTTTCCTTAACGTTAATAGAGTGTTGTTACTCCGCGAAAGGAAACCCAAAGAAGATTCTCGCAGAGAACAGGTGGTGCTGGGAAATCTGTCCACATTCCTGATCGCACCATCTCACCAGGAAAAATTTTGATCCATCGGCATCGGATGGAAAGGAAATCATATTTTCCATTTGTGTATTTACAGGCAAGTCTGCCCATTTTTTATATTAAAAATTTAAATTGAGCGTAATTTTAAGTTGACTCTTATATTATTAAAAGTTCTCTTATCTCCTATCACATTTCCCTCCTCTTCAAATAATTTTGGTCTCTTAAAGTAAGAGTGGAAGAGAGAGAGAGAGAGTTACCGTTTTCTTTTTCACCACAGTCTTTGTCAAGATTTTGGAAGAACGTGGTGCAACAAGAAAATTTAAATAAAAGTGAAATATAAGCAAATTCAGATTGTGTTTTCCTGCAAGGAGTCGATTGAAGAAGTGAAGCTGAGCCCAAGAAGCTTTCTGCATGAGAAAAGTTTGATCCTTTTCGCCTGGATCAGTAAGAACTTGTCTCATTTCAGGTGAGGGAATACCTCCGGGAAACTCCAATCGTTTAGAAGAGGAGTTAAATTGGTGAATTACGTCTGTTTTTTAGGTGAGAGATCTTGGAAGGTGGCCAGAGGGCATCCATAGGACAAGTAACCAGCGAGATTAATCTATTTTTTAGGTGAGGGAATACCTCCGGGAAACTCCAATCGCTTAGAAGGGGAGTTAAATTGGTGAATTACGTCTGTTTTTTAGGTAAATTCCCTAACAATTGGCATTGGTGATCTTTAGAGTCTTAATCATTTTCTTGGCATTCCCATCAACATTAGTGACAAAATAATGCATCCTTTGAACATCAGATAGATTTCGGTCAAGATGGACAATGTTAATGAACATGTCCCTGAAGGGAGGCCAATCAACATAATTACCAGAGAATTTGGGAATTTCTATGTTTGGAAGCTTAGATTTACTTGAACCGCGTGACTCAGAATCGTATGGAGGTTGTATAGACGTGGTCACTGCTTCACCTAGTTTCTCCATCACTGATTGTGATCTAAGTTCTGCATTCACTTGATGTTGCAGTAGGGTGGCAAGGGCCTTCTCAATATTTGACAAATCTAGACTATTCGAGACGGATTGCTTTGTATCCGAATGGGTATTCTTTCGGATGGGTGAATGGGATGGCTCATCGCCATTTTCATCATCTTCATCAACTTCTTCTTCTTCTTCTTCTACATCTTTACGACCGAGGACAGTTTTTAAGAAATTCTCTACACAATTTAAACGCTCTAGAAACATTTGATGATGTTCATTTTCTTGGTCTTCATTTGAACCTGAATTGAGCATTTCCTCATGTAACACTTCTACTTGCGCCTTAATACCTTCGAGAGTCGTGAGTTTAGTGTAAATGTCTGCAGCAGTAAAAGACGCTTCATCCCGACCGACTCTTCTGACATAATCTGCAAGTCGAGTCAAATGGCCTTTCAGCGTATTCCGTTAACCGAGGAGAGTCATTTTTGGGGAATTGAAAAGACTGGGATATAGATGGGAAGTTGTGTGAGCTTGCCTCTATAGTACTCTCGCAAATACCGTTCTTCGATGGCAAAGATAGCGGGACTGTATTATCAATTTATTGAAGCTGGTGCAATATGGGCAATGGGTATTAAATCGTCACAATTGGACGTCAAGGGTGGAGAAGGACCATAAAAATGTAAGGGAACTTCACTGGATTGTCTGGACCGCGTGGAATGACCTGTGAGAGTGACAAGATGCGTGAGTGATGGTCCTGTCGTTATTCGGCGTGAAGGGCGATAAAAAATCGCAATTCCTTCTGCTCAACAACTTCGTCTGAGGCCTTTCCAACACTTGTAGCTGATCTTCAGAGACTCCTGAGAACTTGGGGGCACTCTTCAGGCCTGGGCACTTCCACGTGTAGCGCAGATAACCTCTGATTTCCTTCCTCAGTCGCGATCCGCTGCAATCAGCTGAATGCGGCACCTTAGTACGTCTTTTCCTGATCTCGAGGAACACTCTATCACAACCACTGCACCTAATTGCTGATGATTTTATTGTACCTTTTGGCAAAATTGTTCTTAAATGCTGAACACGTGTTTAATTAAAAGGAGTTTTACACTTTCACTTTGGATGCTAGTACGATACTGAAAATTGCGCGTCTTTTCTTGTCCTTTTATCACTTTCACACCAACAAAGAGGGAGGGGAAAAAGTGAAGACAATCCGCTGACAAGCCGAACGCGCAGTATGGCCAACTGTGTTTAGACCATAGTGTAACCTATAGTGGTGGAATGATAGGGTCCGAGCTGGCACTAAAAGATGACGCCAGTTTGAATCATTCAAACTTGTTCAAAAATTAACGACTTTGTGGCTATTGTACGGCCCCCACTTAAAATAGTTTTGTATATTTTTCTCTGTCGCTCCTATTAGAGAAACCCATTAGACTATCTCAGTATTTTTCATGCCACGCACACAGTGAAACATCATCTGCGCGCGACACTTTTTCTCGCGCTCACTTCAGTGAGTTCACTGGAGTGAGCGAAGAGAGGAGAAAAAAACTTCAGGCGCATGCGCAGTTCACACGCTCAACACACACTGAAATGAAATTCTCTTGCATTGTGCTCGAACTTTTCTATAGTACGGGAGCAGAATATGTAATCCATCGATTTTATGAAACCTTAGAATTTTCGTCTTTTCCACCTAAATCTTAAATTCAATTTTTTCCAAATAACAATATTTTGATTGTTGTTTTAAATATGGTATTGAATTAAGTAGAATCCTCTAAAACACTCGCAAAGTAATGTGAAGAATAAAATTATCTATCTATCTATTCAGTGTGTAGTTAAACAAAAAACACTATGCAACAAATTTACAACTTTTTTTTACTAACGGTGATCTCACATGGTACATTTGATAGAGTCAAGCCCCCTGATTAAGAATCTGACCTCGGTTTTGCTCCATCACGTGACAATGTTTTTTATAAATACTTTTATATTTTTTTTCTGTTTTGCCTTACAATATCCGTTATATCTCAAGTTCTAGTGAACAGAATTTAAAAAGTGTGAATCCGTTGGAAAGGTCATTAATCGTGCTTCAATTTTGATTATTGCAAAATACTTTGTAAAACCACTCCTTCAGGGTGTAAAATTAGAGTTTCTCTTAGAATTATCAAAAAATTGTCTTAAAGTGAGGTTTTAAAAATTCGTATAAAATAAACTAAACCAAATATTAAAAATTCATTGACACCAGACGATAGGCAACACTTATGACTACAATTTTGTTCATCTAATACATCGCGCTCGGATCACTCTAAATGCCTAATTTATTGTTTTTTGTCATTTTCCAAAAATATGAAATACCTATTTTACAGCTAATTTCCTAAAGATTTCCTAAAGTTGTTAAGGTTCTTCTTTAGATCGATAGAGGGACCATCAACATAATTTTCATCAACATTCAGCGGCTTGAAGAAACCCCTACACTCATTTTGAAATGCTTTTTTATGTTATGTAGAAAACATATCAGCAAAAATTTCATAAATACATTTCAATGACTTTAGATCAAACTTTAATTTAAAATTAACCTCTACTAGAAATCGTATTATATGTATTGAAATAAATAGGAACAAAAATTGACTACTTTAAAGAAAAATTGGGAGCTTTCTAACGAGGGTTCACTGGGAATGTAAATGACAATCATGTCAATGATTTCCCGATCGATTTAAAGAAAATCACAACATTCATGTATGATTTACATTAGTTATAAAAAAATATTTTTTCAAAAATTTTTATGAAATTTGCTCTAAAATAGGTAGGGTAAAGGCTCTTAATTTTGTCAAGTTTCCTATTTTGGATACTTTGCGGATAAAATTGGACACTCAAAATTATTTGATTAAAATTGTGGATTTTTATTCCAATATTTGATGAATAATGAATTCTATCTAAATATTTGTTCTTTTTGGAAGAGTTTAACATAAAATACGTTAAATTTTGAATATGATTTGGGTTGAAATGATTTTTACATTTGATCTGAAGTGAGATATGCTTTGTAAATTAGATTTTTCGTGTGAAAAATGGGAAATTTTCTAAGACATTCACCAGTGAGGTGATAATTCTTATTTTGGACAGGTGTTTTTCTCACGAAATTTCGTGAAGTTTTAGCTTTTGTGATGACTAGGATGGACAAATGCTTAGAGAAACAAAGGAGCATCATCTCTACGAAAGAGATGTAGTGAGAAAAGCCTTCAAAGGCTTCCGGAAAGATCACTAAATGACCGAATGCGCACATACTTGGAGTACCGAAGTCAACTCAATTTAATGAATGATATGGAAAGTTTCCGGGCTTCTTGTGACATTCTACGTTCCCCTTACATGAACAGAAAGAGGACTTGGTAAAATTGGTTCATGAAATGAAGAACAATGGGCGTCCTGTTAAGGCGGATTAGCTGCCCAAATTTAGAGCCAAGTTCTCAAAAGTAATAATCAAGTTGTCCAAAATTAAAGTCAATTTCACCTCTATGTATCAAGTCATTTTTAAACGTATCAAGACTAATTTTAGTAAAAAAAAAGACAATAAACTCTTTCCAAGTTTCTAAACAACCCTTTTGAAAAGTTAGTAACAAAAATGGTCAATTAGTATTGAAAATGTCGCACTTGAAACTTGGAACATCATCGGTGTTTAAAAGCAGACTGTCCCAATTTACGAGCCTTTACCCTACTTCATATTTTTAGATAATGACAAAAACCAACAAATGAGGCATTTAGAGTGATCCGAGCGCGATGTATTAGATGAACAAAATTGTAGTCATAAGTGTTGCCTATCGTCTGGCGTCAATGAATTTTTAATGTTTTGTTTAGTTTATTTTATAAAAATTTTTAAAATCTCACTTTAAGACCATTTTTTTTGGTAAATTTTAAAGAAACTCTAATTTTACACCCTGATGGAGTGGTTTTACGAAGTTTTTTGTAATAATAAAAATTAAATGACCTTTCCAACGGACCCACACTTTTTAAATTCGAAACTATTGTATCATACTTACGCATTGAATACCTTCTATTTAACGCTACTTTTAAGTTATTTACAGTAAAATTGTGGGCTAAAAACTCGATAATCGAGCAGGCTGATTTTCAGTTTTTTTCTTGTAACTTTTCCAGGAATATCTTGATCAATATAAAATTTTGTGGGGATGTAGATCTAAGGTTTCTGCATCCAATGATACCATCTTTTTATACTACTGTAAGTAGACTTACCATAGTCTTCATCGGAGCCGACGATATCGTATATCGTATGCTTTTGAACATTTGATATGTTCCACTTTCAGTTACAGAGTATTAACATTCAAATGCTAATATTCTATAATATTTGTGTTTTCAATTGTGGAAGTCATAGTAGGCTCGTTCTGAGGTTCTATAATGAGATCTTTATGATCTTTTAGTTGGGGAGGTTCTCATGGTGATTTGAGATCTCCAAAAGTTCTCGGATCGCCATGGGTATCCTCCCAACTAAAAGATCATAGAGATCTCATTATCTCTGAACAAGCCCACTATGAATGTCATAATTAAAAACACGAATATTATAAATATTAACATTTGAATGTTAATATTCTATTATTTGTGTTTTTAATTCTGGTAATCATAGTAGGCTTATTCTGCGATTTTCTAATGGGATTTCTTGTCATTTTTTAATTAGGACGGTTCTTATGCTGATTTGAGAACTGGAGAATTTCTCGGATGGCTAATGCAATCTTCCCAACTAAAAAATTACAAAAATCCCATTAGAAAATCATGAAATAATCCTACTATAATTTCCGCGATTTAAAACGCAAATATTATAGCATATAAACATTTAGAAGAATAACTTCAGTTGAACCTCAGATTAGCGTTAATCTAGAGTTAAAATTAAGCTAGGTTTAAATATTTTTTCGTATGCAGAAACGAGGAATAGTGCTTTGGCGTAAGCTGTTTTTGTCATACGGCAACCCCATATTTTGGCATTTCTGGCATGCCAGAAAATGTCAATTCGTCAATGTTTTCGTTCGATTTAGCAAGATTCCACGGCTTTTTCTCGTTATTTGGTAATCTTGAACCACCAGACTTGCTAAAAATTCTCTAAAATAAAATAGGAATCAATATTGTGGATGTGAAAGAATGTGCAGGTTTTTTGGGTGCAAAAAAAGCACGATTCCCGCGACTCCTACTTTAGTGGTGACTCATTGAAGTTGCATATGGTGGAATGTTTCTTTTTATTTCAGGCAAAATTGGATTTTTAAAAAGCTGTAAATAGAGTGAAGGCCTTATTACTTTTCATTAAATTTACTAAAGTGCAGATTACATCAATTTGGTATCATTTAACAGTATTTTCAGGAAGAATTTACGGATAGATGTGGACAGGCTTATTCCATCTTTAAGCCAAAAATTATACCTCCGAAATCGGGGGTCTAATTTTTGGCTTAAACGTTAATCCACTGTTTAAATTTATCCTATTTCTCGTTCAAACATTAGAAAACGGTGGATCATCCTCGAATTATCTTTATACTTCGATTCAACATTCAGCTGTTAAATCTTACTGAATACACTTACGGCTTAAGCCGACAGACGGCTTGACGTAATTATAATTAAAATAAATGATTAGATCAGATTGGAAGTGACCGTTCTATCCGGACGGTAACGTTATATACACTGAAAATGTCACTGGAAAGCTGCAGCATTTGCGCGTTGAGTGACACATAACCTCATTTAAAGTGCGTAATAGTTTTAACTCCGGGTAAAACATATTTTTTAGATGTAAGGTACGTTAGGATGAAGAAAAATAAGTGCAGAAACCAGGTTCTTGTGTGCCAGATGTAAAAAAAGGGGTGGCAAAGCATCCGAGGCTTTGCGAGCTGCTCGAACTGCCGTGAAAGAGCTCTACGTAAAAAGTCGTTTTGCAAAATTTGTTGAAATATAGGAAAGAAATAAAGTTCAAATAGTGATTTAAATTTGTCTACAAAATCACCACAAAACCATTCTGAAGTTCAAAATTGTTCAAGAAGAGGGTTTCAAAAAATTATTAAACTTTCAATTAATTAATTGACCAAATCGGGTGAAAATTAGGCTTTGACCTTGAATAATTCAAGATGGCGATTTTTCCGGTGATAGGTGTCTAAGGACGAAATGTTCAGCTGGACTACCCCCATAACATATCCAAAAATGAAGGAAATCGTCAGGTAAAAATTGATATCTCTTGGAATAAAAATATTTCAAAAACAGGCCTAAAAATTTCAATATTTTTTGTTTTCTAAATCCCCTGTTCGAATTCTAAGAAAACTTACGACATTGAAGAAGGTCCATGGAAGCTATCTAAGGAAAAAAATTGAAGCCGCTATCTCTTTTATCTTGGAAGATATTGAATTATGAAATTTTCGACTTGTGACTTTTTACCCCAGTCTCCTCTACCCTCAAGTTTCTAAGATGTCTCTGTGAGAAACGAACACCAGTAGACCCTTGTCCCTCAGGCAGGTTGTGTTTTCTTATCTAAAGTGGAGAGTTCCTTAGCCACAAATATTTTGCGGTAGATTGGAGAATTTTAACTATCGCTACACCTGGACGCCTTGTTTGATCTTCTCCGGGATGAAAGACACTACATTCAGTACATCCTCTAAAACCTATTTTTTGTATGATGAAGCTCCTGCGGCAGTCTCTTCATCTACTTTTCCGGGCATCGTCGAAATCATGTCTCAATATCAAATTTTTTTTTTACATCTGGCACACAAGAACCTGGTTTCTGCACTTATTTTTCTGCATCCTAATGACCAGCACACAATAACATTTGTTTTTAAACATGTTTTCAAAATTTCCCATGGGAATGAGCGAGATGACTAGATTTAGATCTCACTCACCCTAATTGAAATGTCAAAAACAAGTTTACTAAACAAAAGTTATTGTGCGTTGGGCATAACGTACCTTAAGGTGTCTACACATTGGAGCTGATTTCATCAAGAATTATTTCAAGAATTTTTTAAAGAAAAATTCATATTTTTGAAGGAATTTTTGAAGAAAAATGCCTCCACACTGGGTTTTTTATTTTCCATCAAAAATTTTTTTGACAGATTGCCATCATTTCCAAGTATCTTGCTCTTCTGACTGTTTTTCACGAAAATTTGTTGTTTCACTGCTGGAAAAAGTGAGAAAAGCGTTTTGTGAAGTTCCTTGGGATAGTATTAGTGAATTTCTGAAGAAAATCTTCTAAATATGCAAGGGAATAGTGTTTTTCTGGAGATATCGTGGTGGAATCCAACCCAGCCTTTGAAGGAACATTTCCTGTGATTTTCCTCCAGAAATTGCCGGAAGTTAATCCATCTATGTATTCTTGAGATGTTCCACAGTACAGTGGCCTCGTACTCCATGGATTGCAAGATGGATGGAAAGGAGAAAATTTACGGGCACTTTCCAATCTCTATATGCCTTGGTTACCAATTAAAACAAGAGCTAACCAGAGCCACCGAGGAGATCTTAATGCAAACGAGAGCTGTCCGGAGCTACCAGAAGCCATCACTTGAACCCCCAGAAGAACATCAGAATGATCTTTTATATCATTCACTTTCTCAACCACTAGGAACTATGTGGAATTGCTTCCTTTCGGGAAGACCAGAACTGGATAGCCACAGGCCTTCGATTCCTCCGTGGGACTCCCAGTTTGAGTAGTAGTGCACGAAAAGGTGGTGAGAAATAAAAAAAAAATTAAAGTAAAATCCTTAAAACCTTAAAACCTTGGTAATCAAGGCATATAGAGATTCCAAAGTGCTCGTAAATTTTCTCCTTTCCATCCGTCTTGCAATCCATGGAGTACGAGGCCACTGTACTGTGGAACACCTCAAGAATACACAGATGGATTAACTTCCGGCAATTTCTGGAGGAAAATCACAGGAAATGTTCCTTCAAAGGCTGGGTTGGATTCCACCAGGAACGATATCTCCAGAAAAACACTATTCCCTTGCATATTTAGAAGATTTTCTTCAAAAATTCACTAAATACTATCTCAAGGAACTTCACCAAACGCTTTTCTCACTTTTTCCAGCAGAAAATAACAAATTTTCGTGAAAAACAATCTTGAATCGTGATGGTTTCCGTCAAGAATTCTGTCAAGAATGACTTTGATGAATTTTATTCCAATGTGTAGCGGGTAATTTCTTTCAAAAATTCTTGATGGAAATTACCTTCAATTGGATATTATTTTTGAAGAAATTTGTCTACACATTAGACAAATTTTCTTCAAAAATCCATCTTTTTGTCAAAAATTCTCACCAATGTGTAGGCAATTTTCTTGAAGAACACTTCTTGAAGCTCATTTTTGATAGAAATTTCTTATAATGTGTAGACACCTTTACATAAAAAAATATGTTTTACCCGGAGTTAAAACTATTACACACTTTAATTGAGGTTAAGTGTATCCAGGGCCTTAAACTCTACTGAGCTCTGAGCTAAAATAAAAGCCGAAGTGAATTTGGTGGTGCCAGTTGGGATTCTTTGAAATGCCGCGAAAATACGTAGAGAAAATGAGAGGTTTTTAATGTGAAAATTGCTTAATTCCTTAAAAGTTAAGTCGTTTTCACTAAAAATCCTTTTTTGATTGCAGTTAGAGGAAAGTCAATTTTTCTCATATTTCGCAAAACAAAAATTCTATTTTGTGCACTACAACTAATACTATTAACTATTTTCTATTAACCTCGATTAACAAAATGGATTTTGAGCTTCGGGAAATAAGAGAAAAATTGAAGCATTCAAAGACAGACCACTTTCCCCTATTTGGATTAATTGTGAATAATTGTTGATATTACAACAAAAACATTAGGAAGAAATTTTGAACTGGAAGGCTCATATTCTTCTTAGGTTTCAGGATAGTTTGAGAAAAACCCTTTTGTACAACACTGGCACTGCTTTGATTAATAAGGAATACAAAAGTACGTATTTCGAGAAGGCGCAAGACGAGCTAATAAGCAAAAATTAGAGAAGAAAATATTTTGTCGCATTTCAGAGATATTTTGCAACTGCATCGCCGCCAAACGTTTATCAAGTGCGTTATTTTGTGTTTCTATCTCTACCTCGAGTTAAATTGCGTGCGGTTTAGGAAGCTTGCCATTTGAAATGATTTACTTTAAATTTCTTCATATTTTCGCAAGATTCAAGTAAAAGGTTGTTTAGTGGACAGCTATCCGTCTTCCGACAAAGATATAAAGAACACAATTTATTTTTATTAAAGTTTTTCTTTCTATTATGTCTATTTGGCGCAAATTTTGGTGCAATTTTCATTAGAGCTATCAACACAAAATTTCCGAAACTACACTACTTTTAACCGGCACAGGTCTGCTTTACATAAACAAAATAAATTTAGCAATTGTCACAGCACAAAATAAGGGAATGAAAAGTAAAGGAAAAAGAAATGGAGCTTTTGTAAGAGTATTCGGTGTGAGCATAGAGCATAGCATCTCCAAAATATAAACCGTTTTTATGGTTTTAATTTGTGAAGCATTACATGTCTAAACTGTTTTTTTTTTAAATTGCATTGGGATTTTGGATGTTTTCGTGTCGTTAAGATTTAGGCCGTGAGTGTCGTGTTTCTGTCACTTGTGTGTAGGCACCTACATATCTACTTTGCTTAAAATTTTTATAATTTTGTTTCCTTTTCATAACTTGTTAATGAAGAAATTCTAATAATACAAAAAATGCCACGTAAACTAAGAAAAATACTGTTTAAAATTAGACAATTGTTTTGCTCTCTTCAATGTCTTTGTTATTCATTGCAATCTACAAAAATATTCACCTAGTACTCAATAAATGTTTTTTAATATAGTGGAAAAAGAATTTGTCGCTAATGAGTGGCAACAAACCAAGAATTTTCAAATAAGTTGCAGTACAGAAATTTTTACTATGAAATATTTTACGCAACTATACGATCTATTATTACAGTGTTTATATAATAGTTGATAATAATATAAAAGAAATCGCATATAATTACTAATAATTTATTTTATTTATTTTTGAAAAGCAAATTGTATCATGTTTTACTGCTACACATTGCGAATCATAGCATTCATAGCGTTGTTTGCCTTTACTGGCAATGCACACTCTTCAGAATTTCAGTGTGTGTGTTGAGCGTGTGAACTGCGCATGCGCCTGAAGTTTTTTTCTCCTCTCTTCGCTCACTCCAGTGAACTCACTGGAGTGAGCGCGAGAAAAAGTGTCGCGCGCAGATGATGTTTCACTGTGTGCGTGGCATGAAAAATACTGAGATAGTCTAATGGGTTTCTCTAATAGGAGCGACAGAGAAAAATATACAAAACTATTTTAAGTGGGGGCCGTACAATAGCCACAAAGTCGTTAATTTTTGAACAAGTTTGAATGATTCAAACTGGCGTCATCTTTCAGTGGCAGCTCGCACAACCCTCATTCCACCACTATGGTTACACTATGGTTTAGACGAGTTTCTTTTAAATTCTAACGGCCACATTGAAACCCGTCAATTTGCTTGCTTTTGCCCTAACAGGACCCATCTTTGTCTCATACATTTCAAATATTAAGTGTTATAACTTGTACCTGAGCATTCCTTCCAATATCGGTGTAAACAAAATTTGTCGACATTTTAAATTAAATATGTGAGTTGGACCGTAGTCGCTTAGCGACAAAGAAATTGCTCTCGTTGCTTTCCTGGACATTGAGGGAGCCTTCGATAAGGTCAACTCTACGGTTCTGGCTCGAGCGATGAGAGAGTTTAAACTAGGTCAAACCCTAGAAAGATTTACCACTAGGTTAGTTGGAAACCGAATTGTGGAAGCGGAGGTACACGGCGCACAACTGTCGGCAGCTGTGAGCAGCGGCTGCCCTCAGGGAGGTGTACTGTCTCCCCTTCTATGGTCCATGGTGGTTGATAGCTTACTAGTGCAACTTAACTCAGCGAACTTTTATACACAAGGTTACGCTGATGATGTCTGCATTGTCATACGGGGGAAATTTCTATCTACACTGTGTGATCTTATGCAGAGGGCATTAAGCATCGTTGAAGGCTGGTGTTGTACCCGCGGTCTTAAGGTTAATCCCGAAAAGACTGCTCTCATCGCCTTCACGAAAAAGTACAAGCTGGAGGGGTATAGGGCACCTAAATTCTTTGGGAAAGAACTTACTCTGCAGAAAGAAATAAAATACCTTGGTATTTTACTAGACCAAAGACTCACATGGAAGAAGCATCTGGAAGACCGTATCACATCGGCCACTAGATCGTTTTTCTCATGTCGACGTTTACTCGGCAGATCTTGGGGTCTGTCGCCGAAAATCACACTATGGATGTATCAAGCCATAGTCAGACCACTGATCTCATATGGAGCTGTAGTATGGTGGCCAAGAGTCCAATACAAAAATTCGGCCCTGGCGCTACAGCGGCTTCAGAGATTAGCTTGTATTGCAATCACAGGATCCATCCGGACAGCCCCCACCGCGGCGCTGGAGGTCTTGTTGAGCTTGCCTCCGCTTCCGCTTTATATAAAGGCTGAGGCGGGTAAGGCAGCAGTAAGACTGCGTTCTGCAGGAACATGGAAGGTCGGGTGTCACCCAGCGGGACATGTTAAAATCATGGACGCAATGGTTAAAAGGCACCCTGACCTTCTAATGAGGGAAGATTTCCATCTTGGGGATAGACTTCCTCAAAAGAATTTAAAAACTGTGCTAAACACGAGAGCTGAGTGGAGAGACCGGGAAGGGGTCATCAATGAACTCGGTGCGGTTGCACTCTTCACAGACGGCTCACGGGTGGACGGCTCCTCTGGAGCCGGGTACCACTGTCCGGAACTCGGAATTGGTGGGTCAGTGGCACTTGGCCGGTATACTACTGTATTCCAGGCCGAGGTCACAGCAATCCTAATTGGGGTTCAGACTCTGACTGAATCTGGGGTTTCTGGCAGGAAAATTAACATATTTTCTGATAGCAGAGCTGCTTTGCTCTCTATATCGGGAAACAAATCCCGCTCTTCGCTGGTGCTCGAGTGCCGGGAAATGTTAGAAACGGTCTCACTTAAATGTGAGATCGGTCTACATTGGGTACCTGGGCACTGTGGTATTGCGGGTAATGAAGAGGCTGACCGCCTCGCAGTGGCAGGAGCGAAGACCGAATTTATCGGTCCCGAGCCTGCCGTGGGAGTGTCGCCCCAAATGAAGAAAACCATCATTGGGGAGGATTTACTTGCACAACACCAAACCGTCTGGACGGCTACTACCAAATGTCGCGTGTCCAAACTGTTCATGCCACTTGTGGACAGAAAAAGAACGGAGTACTTGGTGAGCAGTAACCGCTGCAAAGCGCGGCAGTTTGCTGATCTTCTTACCGGACACTGTCTAAACAAACACCTCAACAGATTGGGTGTTGAGTGTAATCCAATCTGTAGAGGTTGTGACAACGCTGAGGAAACGGTCCTACATTATGTATGTGACTGTCCCAGCCTTTACAACACCAGGCGAGCGCTACTTGGAAAAGTGGTGCTAGACTGGAATGATCTACCAAAATTGAAGCCAGCTTGTCTAATGGAATTTATCCGAAGGACTGGCTGGCTCAATACACACAGCCCGTAAGGGACAACCATAAAGGGGATGCATAAGGGGCCCAAACGGAGGCCTGGATGCAGCGGGCGAGTCGGCGAGAACATGATACGCAAGGAGGATGGAGCGGCTGAAGCTGAGACTGGAGCTGAACGTGTATGGATGGTAGTCGATTGCTGCCCCCTGAATGAATCTATCTATCTATCTATCTGGACCGTAGACAAGAGTTCACATTATAAAACAAGTCCACCCAGCCAGAAAATCAGATTTCATTAAAAAACCCGCTATCTGTGAATCTTAAAATGAAATTCTAAAAAACTATAAGTCGATAGAGCGAGCAGGACCTGCACTGTGCACATTCACCAAAAATGTAGGTGTGATTATGAAGTAATCATACCTAAAATACTATGATTGTAAAGGATCTCACATGTTATCAGACTCTTTCGATCAATTAATCACAGCTCTACTCAATTTAAAACAAAATTAATCAAATTATATCTAGGATGAAAACAGATCAAAAATTCTCCACAAGAATACGATGAGTGTAGGCCTTTGCTTCCAGTGTAATGTAGAATAATTATAACAGGAAACCTTTGACCTTTTATGAAGACTCCCAGGATTAACCCCATGGAGTTTATAGGATTCCTGGAAATCAATAGACAATCATAATTATCCAGTGGATATGGCAAACATATTATCCAGTGGATAATATGATTATAAGAGAGGATTGGATATATTATGGAAGAGAACTCGGAAAAAATTAACCGTTTTGCCTTGAACCGAAAAATTCAGAAGAAGTTCAGGGATTGGGATAGGATAGGTCAAGTGGACAAAGCTGTAGATGCTGTTAAAATTTCTCCAAGCCACCTTCCAAGGTACGGTGAGTACTCGAATGTCCTCGTAAATGATCTCTATCAGCAAGGAAAATTTTAAGAAGGTCCCATTGAAGCAGCTGCTGTGAAATTCAGAGACGCAACTTTCTGGATACGAACTATCAACCAAACTCTTCAGCAAAATGTAGGTAGGGAAGTCCACGAAAAAAATCTTCAAAATTTCAAGAAATTTTCTTGAAGAACATAGGATCAGAGGGAAAGGAAAGGAAAGATCATGTTAGACTTTTAACAAACTCCATGATCCGAACAAAGGAGAGGAAGTGCTCAATCCTTTGGAGAGGAAAAGAATCCATATTCTCAAGAGGGATATTATCCAGACATAAATTTCTCAAGAAGTGGAGTTCATTCAGTACCTTGTGAAGGAAAAAAAGTTGGATATTAAAGACAAGAGAAGTCCTCAACATACGGAAGAAGTCAATAAAAGGGTACAAATTAGTGTTAAAGGACACCCTCAAAAAGTGTGATTCGTGAAAATGGCTGATACATCAAAGAACACCACTCTATTATCAGCAAGCACAGAGATTCCTCACAGCCAATGCCAAAATGAGAGCCATTGACATCCACCAGAAGCAATTTCAGGTGATAAATTGTGAAAGAGCAAAAACAATACAAGCAAAGATGGTGGAAAAAGTTAATGAAAAATCAAGAAAATTGCGGAAGTAGATATAAGATATCGTTTATCCATTTTATTCGGGAATCCCAGAGAAATCATATCCGGGCATGGGAGAGTTTGTTGAGAATGTGCTAGAAGCAACTGGTCAGGCATTTGAAGGAGATTTGAGGGTTTTGTATTTATTCTAAGTAGAAGGTACATGTCTGCATTATTCCCAACTGCAATTTCTTCGTCAACCAAATTCCGTTTATATGCCTGACCAATCGCTTCTAGCACATTCTCAACAAACTCTCCCATGCCCGGATATGATTTCTCTGGTATTCCCGAATAAAATGGATAAACGATATCTTATATCTACTTCCGCAATTTTCTTGGTTTTTCATT
>NW_026604360.1:0-64891 GCF_024763615.1 Phlebotomus papatasi | reverse complement strand
GCCTGTGCAGTTCTTGAAGATTTGGTCCAATCAGCAGTTCTGCCCTTCATCCTTTTCGACTCTATGGTTATATGTAGTTGCGTCTATACTCTTCTATCAGTAAGTTATGTAGTTCTTATGATCCTTCTTTGAAAAACAATTATGGGTAATCCTTTGTAGGTGCCTAGCTTGACCGTTACTATAGCCTTTTGCGGCATTTCGTCAGCAGTAGTTGCACAGATCTTCATCCTGACTTACAGTGGTCAGGTTGTAACGACCAGGAGTCAAGATCTTATTGAAGGAATCTACGATACTGAATGGTATGCTGCATCTCCTAGTCAGAGGAAATTTTTGATTCTCTGCATGATGCGTGCAAGAAAAGGATTCACATTCCAAATGGGATTTTTTCAATTAACCCTCTTGACATTTTCAACGGTTTGATCTGTTTTTTTTTCTTTTCGATAGTGATTAGTGATTGTTCAATTAAAATAATAATTTATCATTGCAGATTCTTCAAACTGCGGGATCGTATATTGCTCTATTGAAGACACTATCTTCTTAGTAAGCATTTCATGTCATACTCATGTAACTTGAAAAATAATATGTTCTAAGAAAGTTCTGTTTCCCATAAATACATTGATCTCAATTTCAAGATTTTTCTAAACAAAAGAAATAAATAAAATGAATTTTTTAATGCCATGTATTAAAATTCTATATCAGATTACTCCAATATTTTCTCTGAAACGATTTATTTAAATTAAATTAATTAATTGAAGCTCTTATAACCATTTTTTATTCAAATATTTCATAGTAAGTTATTTATTATTAGAATTTAATAAAATATTTTCATATAACATAAAAGATTTAGTTTTCGTTAAATTCATGTAATCTATCCTCGATTTTGCTTTGTAACATAGGTATAGTATTACTAAGGTTTTTACTTAGAATTTCTGCTAAAAACAGAAAGACATAATAAAAAAAAAACAAATAAAAGGTATTGTGTAATTTAGTACTTATGAATTTATTACTAAAATAAATTTGTGAAATAATTCTTGTTTTCCTTTTTTTATTGTAATTCACCATTTCAAATATATATCCCGTTTTTCTCTAGAGATCTTTGGACTGATACAGTTATTTATAACATTTTCTTAAAATATATCTAAAATATTAACTTTTCAGTTAGAAGGAAACATTGCTTAGAATTTTACAGGTAAAGTAAAATATGCTAAGCATAAAATGCAAATTTGCAAGAATTTTTTGATCAGTAAGTAATTTGTAAGAATTTATTGAGAATTAATAAATTCTTATAAATTCACATCTTATGCTCAGGGTATTTTGCATATAAAATTCTTAATAACAACTGTGCCTGATGTTTATTTTTGTTTAAAAAGAAATGCGAATGTAGCATAAGTTATCACCCTATAAATTTTAGTTGGGGTACTACAAATTAGCATTTCCCTCATTTGGAATTCTAATGGTATGTCCATTGAATTTTTTTTTAAGAATTTGGAATTTAGCAAGCGAGAGGTTGAACTGAGATTGAGGTTTATGCCATACAGCTAAACTACAGTTTAGCATAAAATAAAATATATATTTTCTTTACTAACCATTATTACTAATTTACTGATAAAACATATTTTTCACATTATAAATGTGTAATTAATTTAAATAGGTTTAGGAATTTAAATTTAATTTCTTTAAGAAAAATCAAAAAAATAAATATTTAATAATAAATTGTGCTTCAATCTCTTTTAATACTCAAATGCTCATAACAAATATTTGAAAGTATGATAGTTAGAAGCAGTAAGATTTAAGAGCTCATCTTATTTGATTCAATTGAAAATAAACAAGGAAATAAAAGTGCATTAAATTCTTCTTTAAGTGAATTACACACGACCTTGGAATAAATGCTATCGATTTGGAAGACGAATTGCTTTATTCAATCCATTCATGTTTCACCAGCCGCTTATTAAAATGTCGTAAAATATGATATTATGCTACAATTGAAGGTACGTAGTGATTAAGGTGAAAATAAATGGGTGTATACAAGAAAGAAGGTGTTAATTATATACTTGATTTACTCAAATTCTTTTTGGGAAAGTCTAGTCTTATGTTACTGTGCAAGAAAAAATATTTCCTTAACCTTTTTGTCAGAAAATATTGTAATATTTATCTAGCATTTGTGAATGATTCACCAAGAAAATGAACGATTCATCACATTGGCAAAAGCATGATGATGTGTTATTTATACGAATTTTTTTTTTATTTTTCGTCGTAAAATCTCGAAATTTATGAATTTAAAATGCAAGTTAACCGATCACTTCACTTACAGAATCCCTATCCTAGTTTTAGACATAAAGGAGACTAGGGCAAAAAGTCACAAATCGAAAATTTTAAAATTCAATATCTTCCAAGATAAATAAGATAGCGGCTTAAATTTTTTCCATAGATAGCCTCCATAGGTCTTCTTCAATGTCGTAAGTTTGTTAGAATTTAAACAAGGAATTTAGAAAATAAAAATATCGAAATTTTTAGCCCTATTTTTTAAATATTTTCCGTGCAGAAGATGTCAATTATTAACTACTTATATTAAATTTGATGCGCTGGTGAATATTTCCCAAATTATCTGGATATTCTTTGAATACGAATCCGCTATCTATTTGAATTTGAATTGAATTGAATTTATTTCATCTCATTCTTGATCATCATTCCTCTCGTTCAGTAATAACCTTCCCGATTTGAGAACTCTCTCCGGTAGAGGTTTTTCCTTTACCGATTCAAAGGTATATCAGAGAGAACTTTCCCAAAAAACCCGTTGGAAGTTCGAACGTTTAAACCGACGAGTTACACAAAAATGAGCAAGTTCCTAAAAAGGACATCTCTTTGAGTGAAAGTCCAATTAAGACGTTCTGCCATCTTGAAATTCCACAAAAATTCACTTTTTGCAACAAACTTTGCACACTGTTGTTGACATTGTTGACGATTGAAGTGTCAAAAATATCGAAATTCGAAATGGCAGAACAATTAGTGCTAAAGCGGCGAGTACGTGAACTTGCACTTTAGGCTCCCGGTAGATTCCCTTTCGAATAGGTTTGGCTTGGCTTTGGAGTGGCTTTGTCTCTTCGAAAGGTTATTACTGATCGGAGCCATTGTGAAATTACGTCGAAAATGGCATTTTTAACTCCTCGAACTCCATGAGATTCACAATCCAATTTTTTTTTTATTTCTCACCATCATGGCTGACAAACGGTAAGAGATATTGACCACCGGTTTTCGGTGACCCCCCATTCATTCATTCCAACAATATCTCTGGACGATTTCCCTCCTTTTAACTTTTTGTAATTTGCCATTTTTAACCTAAATTATAAATTATCAAAAAAACAGAATATTTCTTATTATTTATCATCACTCTTACACATATATATTTACCATTGACAACGTTAAAAATGTACAAATCCACTATTTGCCTCTCAAATGACATAAACTCAAAATGTAACCGGTTTACATTAAGTTGGTTGCATGTTTGACCATTTTGAATTAGTTTTTTTTTAATTTGTCAACAAACTTTTGACTCCTCAGATTGATCAACTTTTGGAAAACAATTATCTTTGATATGAAATAATTTTTTTTTCAAATATAAATAATATCTTTGGATTACACGGAACTCATTTGCAAAAAAAAAATTTAAAAAAGTGATTTTTTCTATCATTTTTTTCACTTGATTTCTCAAACATGTATTAGACAACAAGATATTGACACCCACTGTACATCATACCGAGAAAAATATGACTATGGAAATTACTAACCTTTATTGAAAATTTGACAGTTGAAAACGTATTCAGTTTTCCGTAAAGCTTTCCGACTGTCCTCATTATATGTAATATTGTAATAAATATATTACTATCTCAAATTAAGAATACTTATACAACGGTTCGAAGTTTTTCATCGGATTAGGAAACGAAGTTGTTAAGATGGAAGACCCCAATTTTTTCTTCTACGCCAAATTGCTCTTAAAATTTAATGGATTTAGCTTGAACGAAAATAATTTTTTACTAAAATTCTGGTCGACTCTTTGTATTTTCTTACATGAAATCGCGAAGTTGTCTCTAATCTACAATGGTTACGATAAATATCCGGATATAGTAATAATGATTACCTGCTCAACTGTTGCCATAGGTTTCACCGTAAACACCTTTAAAATCATCACAATTTACTTGAAGATCGGACGTATGGGAGACTTCTATCGACGACTAATTGAATATTGGAAAATTCGTAAGTTTGAGCTTCTTACAGTCACTTACAAATCAAGAAAATATTTTATTTGCAGCGGAAAAGGACGAAAAAGCTATTCTGATGGAACACAAACCCTTTACAAATATCGTGTCTTTGGTCAACTTCATAAGCTTGATGGCAGGAATATCCTGGTATTATTTGATTCAAGGATTTAAGTAAATTTCTAATACGTTTCCTTCTCTCAGGTGGGTATTTCTGCCACCAGCCATGTCCTTATATGAGAAGTACACAGTTGGAAATGCAACTTGGCAAACCGCATACAACATAACTTACATAGATTTTATCAAGTATACTCCTGCATATGAGATATCGATGTTAGTTTACTACATGTTAACGGTTTCCACTATAATCGGAGGTTGTGCTTTTGATTCTTATTTCTTGGAGAGTTGCTTTTATCTCGCTGGACATTTTAAAATTATCTACCAGAGGTATCAACGGATTAAGTTCTCTTTAGAACGGAAGGAAGACGGAGAAGTTCTTAGACAACTTAGTTCAGTAATTGAGTATCACAACGAAATTCTTAATGCTTGTACAATTTTTGAAGATCTAATTCGATCAGCAATCCTACCTTTTATCCTTTTTGACTGTTTTGTCGTATGCTTCTGTTTATACACTCTTCTTTCAGTAAGTTAATAGATACCTAATCTTGTTCATAGGAGCTACATGGGTACAAGTCTAGCTATATTTTTATGTGGCTAGAGCTGTGCTCTTGTAATAGAATTAGTAATGTGAAGCAGGAAAGCTTACCGATTTACGAGATTATTTTTATAGATGCCCAACTGGATTGTTACAACTGCCTTCATTGGAATTTCTTGCGCAGCAATTGCGCAGATCTTCATCCTGACCTTCAGTGGCGAGGTTGTAACGACCAGAAGTCAAGATCTTATTGAAGGAATCTACGATTCTGAATGGTATGTTGGATCTCCTAGTCAGAGGAAGTTTCTAATTCTCTGCATGATGCGAGCAAGGAAAGGATTCACATTCCAAATGGGCCTGTTCCAGCTAACGCTACCAACATTAACAACGGCATGTTCAAGAGTTAATTAAGATGGATTTTAAAGATATGAGAAACATTTTCCTTTTGCAGATTCTTCAAAGTGCTGGATCCTATATTGCACTCTTAAAGACTCTATCGGATTAATAACATTCTAATCTGCGAACTGGACATTTGTTGCTGACTCGATGCAATCGAGAAAGGTTTTTTTTTTAGCGTTAAGGGAAAGCTTTGAAACTTCATATGACTGTAATTTTGTACTGATTGATTATTTTAATGTTCACAATGAATTTGTTCACACATAGTCCTTTTCAGGAAAAGGAAAGATTAGTAAGGGAAAGCTTTCCGGCTTAGCACACACTCTGGCTTCGGACACTTCACATTTTTCCCATATTCCTTTAATGAATCTGGCCTATCGCAATATACATATTTTAACAACTGTCACACATTTTCTGAAAAATATAGATCAGATACATTAAAAGAATACAGAAAAAATAATGTGTTCGAAGCTAAAGTAACTGCTAAGCCTTAAAGCCTTTCCCTACCTAGGTATCAAATATTCATGAGGGAGTTGCGACAAGGATTTTTCTAAAATTTTAGCTCACTTGAAGGAAATTAAATTCAGCTAGAGTAAGAGGTTTAGGTTCAGCTAAGAGGTTTATAAAAATGTCACCAAATATTATTGCAAATAAAATCAAATAGTATTACAAAAAAAAGCCTAATAATTTTTATTTAAAATAAAATCTGTAATAAAAAACAGTAGTTTACAATACAGAACTAATTGCAAGTATAAAATGCTTTAATAGTAGGTATTTTAATTTTATTTAATAGGGGTAAAAAGTCACAAATCGAAAAATTCAAAATTCAATATCTTCCAAGGTAAAAAAGATAGCGGCTCAAATTTTTTTCTATAGATTGCCTCCATAGACCTTCTTCAATGTCGTAAGTTTCTTAGAATTCGAACAAGAAATTCAGAAAATAAAGAATATCGAAATTTTTAGCCCTATTTTTAAAATATTTTCTTCGCAGAAGATAACAATTATTACCTAGTTATTTTCCAAAAGTGATGCACTGATGAATATTTTCGAAATAATTTGGATTTTTTTAATACGAAACCACTATCTATTTTAGAATTTCACAAAAGTTCTTTTCTCCAGAAATCCTTTTATTAAAAATTGCCATTTCGGGTAAAAAGTAACAAAAGGTATAGAGCTAAAAAAAAAACAAAAAAGCGAAGCAATTTCTGATGTCTCACGGCGAAAAGAAACGTCATTATCATGTCTCGCCTTGATGTTTGCATTGGTCAAACGATTTACAGTCTCTTGTGTGTGTTTTTTTTTCTAAAATAGCTTGAAAAGCGCTTTTCTCGTTTTCTCACTTTTCTCGCAGAGAAAGCGATGTTTTACAAAGGTGTAGATGAATTAATTTTCTATGAAAATATATCCTCTAGGTATTTTACTTAAATTTACGGAAGCCAGTAATGAAGCGAATCAAAATATGATAATACCCCAATGTCTGGTACTATTTGCCCCAACATTATGAGAATAGTCACAAACTTACCTTTTAGAAATTGGCTCAATCAATTTCTTTTTCTTTTTCTTTTTATCAATTTTTAAAAAATGTTTATATAATTTATATACCATAAAACAGGTTATCAATTCTTTTAGTTAATATACATCTTAATGTTGCCTACGATTAAGTAGTGGTTAAATCCCATTTATTTTAATAATTAATGAAAAAATCGCCTCGTCCCACATGCCCCTGCCCCAATCCAAACCTCCCCCGTCTCCCCTAAATCGAAAATCTGCTCTAAGAACCCTAATTTCTCAATATTTCGGTCCAAAAGGAAAGTAGCAAGAAAATAAAAACCTTAATGTTATTAGGTGAGATTCTTAACAATCTCACCTACTATAATCCTAACAAAATTTCATGTCGTCCGATCGACCTCAAATTTGGCCAAAATGTGTTTCGCCACTTCCTGATTCCGAATATATATGTGGCTAAGTTACGTTCCCGGCCGGCCGGCCGGCCGGCCGCTCTTTGGAGCTTAATAGCTCCTAAACTAAAAAAGATATCGACTTGCGGTTTTCGGCAAAGGTTATATATCGGGTGAAAATTGCAACTTAGTGCATAGACCCCCCCACCCCCCACCCCCTCCTTCCGCCATTTTGAAGACCCCCCTTTTTTTGTTTTCTCAATAGCTCCGCCCCTATGGCATTCAGCGGACTCAAATTTTAGTATGTTATAGCTGGGCCTTAGAGCTTTCCATCAATACCAAACTTAAGGTCCCCCGACCCCCCTGACCCGAGCTATAAGGGTCCAAAAAAAATTTCTTAAAATGGCCATAACTCCGGTTATAATTGTCAGAATTTAAAAAGTGAAAGCTTTTTGAAAAGCTCTCGTGAAATGCCACTTCCCCTTCTAACATCACAAGTTCATAAAACCACCGCTAGGGGCGCTTTTTTTAAAAAGAAAATTTTTTAAATCTTAAAAGTTAAATAACTCAAAAATTCCATTGTGCATCGGGCTGGAAATTTAGTATGTTGTAGCCGTTGATTATACCTATCAAACAAAAAAAACCTTAAGAGTAGTAATAATCCAGCAGCGTACTGTTGTGACGTCACCTGTGTTATCCAGCAGAGTACTGTTTTGTGACGTCACGGTGCAGTAATGCTGGTCGATGGGCTACCTTCAGGCCAAGCTCCGCCCCCCTTACCCAACTCCCGCGCCCCACCACCCCACTTCTTCTTGTTGGTTAAGGGTTCCTATTGGCTATCCAGCAGAGTACTGTTGATTCTTATTGGCTATCCAGCAGAGTACTGTTGACCGCCATTTTGAATTTTGGCCGCCATTTTGAATTCGTGTCCGCCATTTTGAATTCCCATCCGCCATTTTGAATTTTGGCCGCCATTTTGAATTCGTGTCCACCATTTTGAGTTCCCATCCGCCATTTTTATTTTTATCCGCCATTTTTTTTTATTACCGAACGCTGCTCCTATTTTTGTTCGCCATTTTTAATTTCCGACCGCTATTTTATTTTTGTCCGCCATTTTTACCGACCGCTGCTCTTATTTTCTATGCGCGCGCCCTCTGTTATTCCTATTATTAACTATTTCCGTAATTTTTTCGCGACATGAAAATTTTTTGGCCCGATGGTGGACTCTTTCTCATGTATTTTTTTTCTCCTATACAATTTATATGGGAAAAGATCTGCCATGCCTAAGAATTGATCTCCGGACCTCTCGGTTGCGAGTCCAATACCTTATCCATTATGCTACTCGTGGCATGATAGAAGGTTTGCCAGAAGTCTTTCCTATGCATTAAGCGGGATTCTCTATAGTCTCTGGCCTATATGCACTGTCCAAGTGTGGAAAGATGCAAATGCAATATGAGACCTTTCGCGCGCTCGAGACCATATGGGAGAGACTATTTGTATGAGTCTTTGCGCGACAATTTGATTCCTTCAGATGAATGAAGCAAAATGGAAAAAATGTCTTGCAGTGCGCAAGATAATTGTCAAATTGAGTGGAATTTCGCAATATTCACTAATTTTACTGGCGATAAGAACTATCAATAATTTTCATTGGTTATTGAACAGCATGATGTTGATGCCGTCATGCAATTTAAACCATTTTCATTGGATATTGATCAATAGATATTGAAACGTCATTGAGTTGAAATTTGCATGTAAACAGTTTTTTTCAAAGCATGCAACTTTTGAGCTTGCGTATTTCAATATTGTTTGCAATATTTGTCTTTTTTATTTAAATTGTAACATAAATTACCGAAAAATATCATACTTTTCCACTTACATGATTGTATCTCACATCATTCACATCTCTTGATGATATGATCAAACGATTTTTATGCAATTTGTCTAAAAAAATATTTTTCGTTCAGTGATTTCAGATTAGAAGTGATAAATTTCGTGAAATTTATTGAATTTCTGCTTATTGCAGATGGTGACTGCCATGAAATTTCAAGAATCTTAGTTTCAGATCCTCAATTTTCAAATAAACAAACTGATGATCAAAGATGTTGGTATGCAGTTTTATGCAGTTGTGCGGGATTATTCGAAATTTGCACTCCTGTATCATGCATAAAATAAAAGAATTAAAAGATGAATGAAAAAATGTCAATGTGGGCAAAATTTCTTGTCTTGTGTATGAATCATTTAACTCTCTTGATCGCAAGTGGGAAAGTATGTAAAAAGTGTTAGATTTCTCATAACTTTGTATTACAATGTTCTTTTTCTCTGACATTAGAGAATTTTTACAACATTAGAGAACAAAATTATTCAAAGTGAATTATTGATTTGTGTTTTCTCTTATTATAATTTAGCAAATATGAAAAAATCTGTAAATATATGTACAATATTTACCTAAGAATTTGATTATGTGGAGAAATGGCAGCAGAGTAAAATAAAATAGGAACCAACTTTTCATACAAAATTGATTTTTATGAATGAAATGTTGTATACACTTCTATAATTCGGTACCTGGGATGCTGAATTAACTTATGCATTTTTCATTGATGACTCATTATCAAATTTATGTATATTTCTGTGACACATATCACAAAATAGAAGATGAAATCCTCTTTCTTTAGTAGAAGATCAATTTTTTTTTAAGATGACTCTCAGTAGAATAGGCATAAAAAATAAAATTCAAGCGATACTCACTAAAATAAAGTCAAAGATTTGCGTTCTTACACTCTGATAAAGAAATTTAGCCTTGCACTCACTAGCACTTCATCACTGAATACTATTAATTTTAGTTTTTGACCGTAAAGCTTCATCCTCCCCTGAATAAATGTTAACAAAATTTAATTTATTACATTAGAAAAAAACAATTTTTTAAAAAAGTAACTTCACTTGTTATTTAGAAAAATGTTCTATTTGCCCCTCGCATCCTACCTCTAGACTTTATTCTGAAAATAATGAACATGACATGTCCAAACATGTTTCAACGTGTATGAAACAAACCATTTGCATACGTTTGCATAATTTTCTCGGGAAATTTCGTCTGTACGATCAAAAGATCCTAAAATATTTTATAGGAATTTGAACATTGGAAAAAAAAGTCTCATTTGTATCCCTGATTTATTGGTGAGTGGAAGGCATTTTCTTAGTGAAAAGTGATAAATCACAAAATAACTTATCTGAAAATATGGAGACAAAAGAAAGATCACATCAAGTTCCAAATGTAATGAAGGCGAAGCAGCACTTCAACAAATATAATCCTGATCCTGCTGAGGAACTTCGAAAGGATGAGGAACAATATGCAAGAAATCGACAACAAAATACAACTCCTGAACTACTGAATTCATACACCTACTTTCTAAATCGAACATGTACATTGTTTATCACGATCGGGTTTTCTCCAGAGAATTTTTCACCAGTTGCTAAGATATGTGCCGTAAACTACTGGAATGGAATTGATGCTGTAGAATTCACCCAAAATACATGGACAACGTTCTGTGCCAGCAAGCAAACTTTAAGAAAATTGTTGGGAGAGGATGCTGGAAAGGATGATGCTAATATGGAACTTGAGCTGCTGAATATTCAACTTGAAAACTGCATGAACATTAGTAGTTACTATGCCGTGGAAAATTCCGAACTACTTATTCTCAGTCAAAATGATGGAAATGATCGTCTATCCCTAAATATTTCAGAATTTGACAAATTAATGTTACTTTCTGAATTTATAAATGGAACTTTGATTTACAATACTTCTGTACAGTGGTATGTACAAGAATATTTTGAGAGATACAGCAATGTTTGTAAATCTTTAGGTGTGCAAAGATTGGAAAATTCTAATTTTTCAAACAGCAATACTTTTGATCCACCAGTCAATTATTTTCGCCTGTTTCATGAAATTCCTTTTGTAGCAAGTAAATCAAATATTTCTTAAAATGTAACATGTGTATAAAAATCAAATGATGTCAAATAAAAAGATGAGAAAACGTAAATGTAAATTGTTTTAATCTTGTATATTTGCAATCTGAATCCTCTTAAGATAAGAAGAATGAAGAAAAAAAATGAACTTCAATTGCACAGGGTTATGCATTATGCCAATATTTATCTATACCAACATTCCCTTTTCATCTCAACATATTTGCTATGTGAGCAAGATTAAAGTCAATGAAATAAAATTATTTGTGAGAATTTTGTCTTGTTGTGAAAAGAAATTGTTTTACAATCAATTATTTCAACATCACACAATGTTTCATCTGTGCATCAAGAAAAACACGACATGTTTTATTGATGCATCATGAAAAAAATCAATATGAAAATGCACTGAAAAATTTTACCAACATAAAAAAAAATCTGCAGAGAGATATCATATTTTTTATCATCTTGCATTTTTTCTGCATCAAAATATTTTCTTCACGTGAAAAAAAAATCTTCAAAGTGGCGTCTGACATTTTTTCTCAACGTAATCTGATTTTTTCTTTGCAGCATTAGCAGGATTGTTTTAATTACATTTTATAGCACAATCAAAAATGATTGTATAGAACTTCTTTGACAAAATCTACTCGATTGCATGCAACTACTTTTAAACAATTCACATGATTCCTCATGTTGATGGCAACATAAAAAACAAAAAAATAATGATACTTTGATCAGATGCGAAAGAAAACTCATTTCATTGTTTTACAATCAATTTTATTTATAACTTAGTCGGTTGTAGTTTTTCATTACACAAAAAAATCTTGACTTCATTTTTTGGTTTCTTCACGAGAAATATATTCTTGTAGTCTCAACGTATGGCTCTCGGCATATAGGGCAATGTCTTGTTTTTGAAGCACATCCTTGACAAGCAGCAACGTGTCCACAAGGTAGGAAAGCGGTATCGTATTCATTGTTGTAGCATATTTTGCAGATTTTATGTGATTGCTGTACAATATCGTATTCTGCTTCTACATTATTACAATCCAAAATTTGATCGCCAAAGAATATCTCGAACAAATTATCAATTGTATTTTCATCATTAGTGTTAAAGAATTGTACTATCAATTGTTTTTTCTCCAAAATAGTCATGCTTTTTCCATTTTTCATTTTTCTTGAAATTTTTTCCACTACACCGCGACGTAAAATCTCATTTTTGTTTTCATAAAGTAGGTCGATCATTTGTGCTATTGTCTTTTTATGTAAAATAAATTGCACCAAATCAGACTCTGATTTTTCTTTTGCCAAAGCTTCTGCTAATTGTCTCAAGCTGTGCGTACTCATTGCGATATAGATTTTTCTGAGTGATTTTTTTAAGATACACCATGTTAAATAATTGTGAAAAATGTTTGTAGTGAACAATTTTCAACGAAAGAAAGAAAGGGGAGAGGGATTTTTGGGTTAAAAACGCTCTAAATTTATACTTTTAACTTTTTATTGCAAATGATATAGAAAATTATACATCACTACTAGAATTTTCAGATGAATATACATGATCTGAAGCAGGTTTCCTAGAATAATATAACGTTTGTTCCTCAAAATCAAATCCAAGTAAAGTGGGAAAATAACGTTAAAATATGAGTGTAATGTGTAAATTTTAATGCAAAAGTTAAATATGACGTCATCGGATTCTGAGAAGGGGTTGGGGGGGGGGGGGTATAGAGGTATGGGAGGGGGGGGGTGCCCAGTACAATTGGTGTATGTGCATTTTGTCCGAGATGAAATGCGAAATGCGACCTCCTCAGGTCGGGCCCAAATTTTGGATCTACACGTTTTTGACACTCATAAATCAAGAATATGTGCGCAAAAAAAAACGATTTTCGTGGATTCTACAGGAGAGGTTTGAAACATATCCATGCAAAAGGAAAATCTCCAATTTCATTTTTTTGTTGCAAATGATGCTTTTCCAGGAAATCATTCCGGAATTTAGTATTTTTAATAAAAAATTCCTAATTGCACGTGTGCAGAGGATCATATTTCAACTGGGAATGGATTTTTTCCAAGAAAAGTTGCGATCGTGTAAGTGTATTTTACTAGGGCCATCAAGTCTTGTTCGAAACATGTCCTAGTGCATACAAAGAAGGAAAATCTCAAATTTCATCTTTTTATCACGTATGGTGTTTTTTCAGTAAAATATCGTACAATTTTGAAACTTTTATGAGACATTTTTCATTGCACGTGTGAAAAATAATATTTCAATTTCGCAATATTGGATAATTTTTTAAGTGATGCATAACTTGAACTGGATATTTCAACCAAGTGTGTAAAATTGTTGTTATTCTATAATCGACAGTCAAACCAATAAGTTTGTTTTACGAAAGATAGGTCAACCTAATTCACGGAGAATACATATTTCGGATACACAATAACATGGTGCGTTCCATATTTTTTAATAAAAAAATTCATAAAAATTGTATTTGACGTAAACTGTTTTGCAGTTTTTGATAAATCATAATCCTACGAAAGAAGAAGCTGAGAAAATTTTGGAAAGATTTACACGAAAAAGACCACATTCCGATGACCCGCCATCTTGGATAGAAGAAATTTTAAATTAAATGGAACGTGACATAGCTTTCGAGAAGTTACACAAAATTCAAAGGAGTGAGGTAGAGGAGTCTAACAAAGAAGTTGAAGATCAACTCATGTGTAAAAGAAAAGATAAGCTCACAGAAAAATACTTTGAAAAACAGGAGAAAAATCTTTACCTTGTAGAATATGTGACTGATTCAGAAGGAGATCAAGTACCTGCGGAAGATTTTTTATCTGATTTTGAGGAACAAACGTTATATTATTCTAGGAAACCTGCTTCAGATCATGTATATTCATCTGAAAATTCTAGTAGTGATGTATAATTTTCTATATCATTTGCAATAAAAAGTTAAAAGTATAAATTTAGAGCGTTTTTAACCCAAAAATCCCTCTCCCCTTTCTTTCTTTCGTTGAAAATTGTTCATTACAAACATTTTTCACAATTATTTAACATGGTGTATCTTAAAAAATCACTCAGAAAAAATCTATATCGCAATGAGTACGCACAGCTTGAGACAATTAGCAGAAGCTTTGGCAAAAGAAAAATCAGAGTCTGATTTGGTGCAATTTATTTTACATAAAAAGACAATTGCACAAATGATCGACCTACTTTATGAAAACAAAAATGAGATTTTACGTCGCGGTGTAGTGGAAAAAATTTCAAGAAAAATGAAAAATGGAAAAAGCATGACTATTTTGGAGAAAAAACAATTGATGGTACAATTCTTTAACACTAATGATGAAAATACAATTGATAATTTGTTCGAGATATTCTTTGGCGATCAAATTTTGGATTGTGATAATGTAGAAGCAGAATACGATATTGTACAGCAATCACATAAAATCTGCAAAATATGCTACAACAATGAATACGATACCGCTTTCCTACCTTGTGGACACGTTGCTGCTTGTCAAGGATGTGCTTCAAAAACAAGACATTGCCCTATATGCCGAGAGCCATACGTTGAAACTACAAGAATATATTTCTCGTGAAGAAAACAAAAAATGAAGTCAAGATTTTTTTTTGTGTAATGAAAAACTACAACCGACTAAGTTATAAATAAAATTGATTGTAAAACAATGAAATGAGTTTTCTTTCGCATCTGATCAAAGTATCATTATTTTTTTTTGTTTTTATGTTACCATCAACATGAAGAATCATGTGAATTGTTTAAAAGTAGTTGCATGCAATCGAGTAGATTTTGTCAAAGAAGTTCGATACAATCATTTTTGATTGTGCTATAAAATGTAATTAAAACAATCCTGCTAATGCTGCAAAGAAAAAATCAGATTACGTTGAGAAAAAATGCCAGACGCCACTTTGAAGATTTTTTTTCACGTGAAGAAAATATTCTGGTGCAGAAAAAATGCAAGATGATAAAAAATATGATATCTCTCTGCAGATTTTTTTATGTTGGTAAAATTTTTCACAGCATTTTCATATTGATTTTTTCATCATGCATCAATGAAACATGTTGTGTTTTTCTTGATGCACAGATGAAACATTGTCTGATGTTGAAATAATTGATTGTAAAACAATTTCTTTTCACAACAAGACAAAATTCTCACAAATAATTTTATTTCATTGACTTTAATCTTGCTCAAATAGCAAATATGTTGAGATGAAAAGGGAATGTTGGTATAGATAAATATTGGCATAATGCATAACCCTGTGCAATTGAAGTTTCATTTTTTTCTTCATTCTTCTTATCTTAAGAGGATTCAGATTGCAAATATACAAGTTTAAAACAATTTACATTTACGTTTTCTCATCTTTATATTTGACATCATTTGATTTTTATACACATGTTACATTTTAAGAAATATTTGATTTACTTGCTACAAAAGGAATTTCATGAAACAGGCGAAAATAATTGACTGGTGGATCAAAAGTATTGCTGTTTGAAAAATTAGAATTTTCCAATCTTTGCATACCTAAAGATTTACAAGCATTGCTGTATCTCTCAAAATATTCTTGTACATACCACTGTACAGAAGTATTGTAAATCAAAGTTGCATTTATAAATTCAGAAAGTAACATTAATTTGTCAAATTCTGAAATATTTAGAGATAGACGATCATTTCCATCATTTTGACTGAGAATAAGTAGTTCGGAATTTTCCACGGCATAGAAACTACTAATGTTCATGCAGTTTTCAAGTTGAATATTCAACAGCTCAAGTTCCATATTAGCATCATCCTTTCCAGCATCCTCTCCCAACAATTTTCTTAAAGTTTGCTTGCTGGCACAGAACGTTGTCCATGTATTTTCGGTGAATTCTACAGCGTCAATCCCATCCCAGTAGCTTACGGCACATATTTTAGCAACTGGTGAAAAATTCTCTGGAGAAAACCCGATCGTGATAAACAATGTACATGTTCGATTTAGAAAGTAGGTGTATGCATTCAGTAGTTCAGGAGTTGTATTTTGATGTCGATTTTTTGCATATTTTTCCTCTTCCTTGCGAAGTTCTTCAGAAGGATCAGGATTATATTTGTTGAACCGCTGCTTTTCCTTTATTATACTTGGAACTTGATGTGATCTTTCTTGGGTTTCCATATTTTCAGACAACTTTTTTTGCGACTTATTACTTTTCACTGAGAATTTAACCTCCACTCACCATTAAATCTGACATACAAATAAAAGTTTTTTCTTCTAATTGCTAAAATTCCTCTAAAATAATTTAGGATCTTTTGATCGTACTAACGAAATTTTCCGAGAAAATTATGCAGATGTGTGCAAAATATTTGTTTCATATCCGTAGAAACATGTTCGGACATGTCATGTTCACATCTTAGAAAAAAGTGTAGAAGTAGGATGTGAGGGGTAAGTAGTACATTTTTTCTAAATTACAACAACTGAAGTTTTACTTTTTATTTACGAAAAGTCGGTTTCGATTTCATTTTATTTCACTTCCTTTTCCCCATTTAGTCAAATTCTTAGGTAAATACTGTACATTTTTTAAAGATTTTTTTATACTTGTTAAATTATCATAAAAAGAAAATACCAATCACATTGAATCATTTTGTTCAAAAAAATTTGGGGCTATTTAGGAAAAATTCTTTAATGCCAATTATTGTAATACAAAGTTGTCAGAAATCTAACACTTTTTTCCATTCTTTCCTCACTTGCGTTCGAAAGAGTTCATACACAAGACATGAAATTTTGCACTCAATAATAATTTTTCATTCATCTTTTAATTCTTTTACTATATGCATGATAGAGGAGATCGTATTTCGAATAATCCCACAACTGTATAGAAATGCATAGTAACATCTGCGATTGTTAGTTTATTTGAAAATTGGGATTCTAAATTCGCTGCATGGAAAATATTTTTTAGATAAATTACATAAAGATCATTTGATCGTATTATCAAGAGATGTCTATGTATGATGTCAGAGAAATTCAAATAAATGTAAAACCATCTTATTTTTGGTAATTTATGTTACGATTTTAGAAAAAAATTAAATATTGCAAACATTACTGAAAGACACAAGCTCAAAAGTTGCATGCTTAAAGAAAAACGGTTTACATTCAAATCTAAACTCAGTGACGTTATTCGTTCAATATCCAATGAAAATGGCTTAAATCGCATGACGACATCAAGCGGGAATGATAGAAGGAGTCTTTCCCATATGGTCTCGAGCTCGAGTGCGCGAAAAGGTCTCATATTGCACTTGCATTTTTCCACACTTGGACAATGCAGAAGAAAAAGATTATGAAGAATCTCAACTAAAATTTCATTCATTAATAGCAAAAAAAAAAACACAATTTGCAATTCTTCTAAGGAGTTGATAGATCTGAAATTTTCAAAATATTGTGAAATTCCACTGATCAATTAAATAACTGCATTGCATGCATATCAATAATGAAGAAAAGAAGCAATATCACTCCCTTCTTTCTGAATATGACGTCAGTGATCATATGGAACATTCTGAACCCATGAAGGGATTGAGCTGTAATCACAAACACGTACATATGATCAATTGTAGCTCTGCTCGATATGACATTGTGGGAGTAAGCAACGAACATATACTAGTAAATTCATAAACTATGTCAATTCTACCTCAGTTCGATATGACAATGTATGAGTAATTGTTGAATCTATACTAAATAAATAGATAGAATGCATTGATGTAGTTCTGCTCGATATGGCAATGTTCGTCTGTGAGTATGTGTGTGTGTGCAATTCACGCATACTATGACACTTGCATTTGCATTTTTGCACACATGGTCAGTGCATATGACAAAGTATACAGAAAATTGCGCTTACTGCATAGGAAAGACCTCTGCATAGATTCTATCATGCCTCGATTGGTGTAATGGATAAGGTACTGGACTCGCAACCGAGAGGTCCCGTGATCAATTCCCATGGACGGCAGATCTTTTCACATACAATTGCATAGGGAGGAAAAAATTACATGAGAAAGAGTCCACCAAAGTGTAATTTCCGTTAATTCAAGTATTCAAAATGTCTGTAAAAAGCGCAATCTCAAAAAGCTCAAAAAGTTCAAGATGGCCGTCTAAAGCTCACAGCTTAAAGTCCAATATGGCGTCTGAAACGGATCACATTTCAAACAGCAGTATCGTACTCCAAAGCCAATGAAAACGCTTCCTTCAGCAGTATCGTGCTCCATAGCCAATGAAAATGCATCCCTCAACAGTATCGTGCTTCATAACCAATCAAAATGCTTCCTGCAACACTATTGTACTCCATATCCACAGACAAGCCACGCCCCCAAAACAGTATCGTGCTTCATAACCAATCAAAATGCTTCCTGCAACAGTCTTGTGCTCCATATCCACAGACAAGCCACGCCCCCAAAACAGTATCGTGCTTTATAGCCAATCAAAATTCTTCCCCCCATCAGTATTGTGCACCATATCCACAGACAAGCCACGCCCATAAATCAGTATTGTGCTCCATATTCAGTTAAAATAATTAACCAAAATGGTGAAGAGCGGGAGGAGGGGAGGAGCGCGGAGCGGGGAAACCGTCCTGCACGTAGACCACCCACCAGAGTTATCGACGTGGCGGCACAAAACAGTATCGTGCTCCATGGAAAGCCACGCCCCCAAAACAGTACTCTGCTTTATGCTTACTACTATTGAGAATTACGGTTTTTAGGGCAGATTTTCGAATTTTTGAAAAAACTGTAAGAGGTTAGCCTATCGATTTTTTTGGTCAAAAAAATTTTTGTCGAGATTTTGCAAATTTCGCAATGGGAATCAATTAGTAGGACCATTTCAAGTATTCTTTGTGAATTTCATCCAGAAATATTGAGAATTACGGTTTTTAGGGCAGATTTTCGAATTTTTGAAAAAACTGTAAGAGGTTAGCCTATCGATTTTTTTGGTCAAAAAAATTTTTGTCGAGATTTTGCAAATTCCGCAATGGAAATCAATTAGTAGGACCATTTCAAGTATTCTTTGTGAATTTCATCCAGAAATATTGAGAATTACGGTTTTTAGGGCAGATTTTCGAATTTTTGAAAAAACTGTAAGAGGTTAGCCTATCGATTTTTTTGGTCAAAAAAATTTTTGTCGAGATTTTGCAAATTTCGCAATGGGAATCAATTAGTAGGACCATTTCAAGTATTCTTTGTGAATTTCATCCAGAAATATTGAGAATTACGGTTTTTAGGGCAGATTTTCGAATTTTTGAAAAAACTGTAAGAGGTTAGCCTATCGATTTTTTTGGTCAAAAAAATTTTTGTCGAGATTTTGCAAATTCCGCAATGGAAATCAATTAGTAGGACCATTTCAAGTATTCTTTGTGAATTTCATCCAGAAATATTGAGAATTACGGTTTTTAGGGCAGATTTTCGAATTTTTGAAAAAACTGTAAGGGGTTAGCCTATCGATTTTTTTGGTCAAAAAATTTTTTGTCGAGATTTTGCAAATTCCGCAATGGGAATCAATTAGTAGGACCATTTCAAGTATTCTTTGTGAATTTCATCCAGAAATACTGAGAATTACGGTTTTTAGAGATTTTCGAATTTTTGAAAAAACTGTAAGGGGTTAGCCTATCGATTTTTTTGGTCAAAAATTTTTTTGTCGAGATTTTGCAAATTCCGCAATGGAAATCAATTAGTAGGACCATTTCAAGTATTCTTTGTGAATTTCATCCAGAAATATTGAGAATTACGGTTTTTAGGGCAGATTTTCGATTTTTTGAAAAAACTGTAAGGGGTTAGCCTATCGATTTTTTTGGTCAAAAAATTTTTTGTCGAGATTTTGCAAATTCCGCAATGGAAATCAATTGGTAGGACCATTTCAAGTATTCTTTGTGAATTTCATCCAGAAATATTGAGAATTACGGTTTTTAGGGCAGATTTTCGAATTTTTGAAAAAACTGTAAGGGGTTAGCCTATCGATTTTTTTGGTCAAAATTTTTTTTGTCGAGATTTTGCAAATTCCGCAATGGAAATCAATTAGTAGGACCATTTCAAGTATTCTTTGTGAATTTCATCCAGAAATATTGAGAATTACGGTTTTTAGGGCAGATTTTCGAGTTTTTGAAAAAACTGTAAGGGGTTAGCCTATCGATTTTTTTGGTCAAAAAATTTTTTGTCGAGATTTTGCAAATTCCGCAATGGAAATCAATTAGTAGGAGCATTTCAAGTATTCTTTGTGAATTTCATCCAGAAATATTGAGAATTACGGTTTTTAGGGCAGATTTTCGAATTTTTGAAAAAACTGTAAGGGGTTAGCCTATCGATTTTTTTGGTCAAAAAATTTTTTGTCGAGATTTTGCAAATTCCGCAATGGAAATCAATTAGTAGGACCATTTCAAGTATTCTTTGTGAATTTCATCCAGAAATATTGAGAATTACGGTATTTAGGGCAGATTTTCGAATTTTTGAAAAAACTGTAAGGGGTTAGCCTATCGATTTTTTTGGTCAAAAAATTTTTTGTCGAGATTTTGCAAATTCCGCAATGGAAATCAATTGGTAGGACCATTTCAAGTATTCTTTGTGAATTTCATCCAGAAATATTGAGAATTACGGTTTTTAGGGCAGATTTTCGAATTTTTGAAAAAACTGTAAGGGGTTAGCCTATCGATTTTTTTGGTCAAAAAATTTTTTGTCGAGATTTTGCAAATTCCGCAATGGAAATCAATTAATAGGACCATTTCAAGTATTCTTTGTGAATTTCATCCAGAAATATTGAGAATTACGGTTTTTAGGGCAGATTTTCGAATTTTTGAAAAAACTGTAAGCAGATTTTCGAATTTTTGAAAAAACTGTAAGGGGTTAGCCTATCGATTTTTTTGGTCAAAAAATTTTTTGTCGAGATTTTTGCAAATTCCGCAATGGAAATCAATTAGTAGGACCATTTCAAGTATTCTTTGTGAATTTCATCCAGAAATATTGAGAATTACGGTTTTTAGGGCAGATTTTCGAATTTTTGAAAAAAACTGTAAGGGGTTAGCCTATCGATTTTTTTGGTCAAAAAAAGATTTTTGTCGAGATTTTGCAAATTCCGCAATGGAAATCAATTAATAGGACCATTTCAAGTATTCTTTGTGAATTTCATCCAGAAATATTGAGAATTACGGTTTTTAGGGCAGATTTTCGATTTTTTGAAAAAACTGTAAGGGGTTAGCCTATCGATTTTTTTGGTCAAAAAATTTTTTGTCGAGATTTTGAAAATTCCGCAATGGAAATCAATTGGTAGGACCATTTCAAGTATTCTTTGTGAATTTCATCCAGAAATATTGAGAATTACGGTTTTTAGGGCCGATTTTCGATTTTTTGAAAAAACTGTAAGGGGTTAAAAAAAAATTTTTTGTCGAGATTTAGCAAATTCCGCAATGGAAATCAATTGGTAGGACCATTTCAAGTATTCTTTGTGAATTTCATCCAGAAATATTGAGAATTACGGTTTTTAGGGCAGATTTTCGATTTTTTGAAAAAACTGTAAGGGGTTAGCCTATCGATTTTTTTGGTCAAAAAATTTTTTGTCGAGATTTTGCAAATTCCGCAATGGAAATCAATTGGTAGGACCATTTCAAGTATTCTTTGTGAATTTCATCCAGAAATATTGAGAATTACGGTTTTTAGGGTAGATTTTCGATTTTTTGAAAAAACTGTAAGGGGTTAAAAAAAATTTTTGTCGAGATTTTGCAAATTCCGCAATGGAAATCAATTGGTAGAACCATTTCAAGTATTCTTTGTGAATTTCATCCAGCAATATTGAGAATTACGGTTTTTAGGGCCAATTTTCGATTTTTTGAAAAAACTGTAAGGGGTTAGCCTATCGATTTTTTTGGTCAAAAAATTTTTTGTCGAGATTTTGCAAATTCCGCAATGGAAATCAATTGGTAGGACCATTTCAAGTATTCTTTGTGAATTTCATCCAGAAATATTGAGAATTACGGTTTTTAGGGCCGATTTTCGATTTTTTGAAAAAACTGTAAGGGGTTAGCCTAACGATTTTTTTGGTCAAAAATTTTTTTTGTCGAGATTTTGCAAATTCCGCAATGGAAATCAATTGGTAGGACCATTTCAAGTATTCTTTGTGAATTTCATCCAGAAATATTGAGAATTACGGTTTTTAGGGCCGATTTTCGATTTTTTGAAAAACTGTAAGCCTATTGATTTTTTTGGTCAAAAAATTTTTTGTCGAGATTTTGCAAATTCCGCAATGGAAATCAATTGGTAGGACCATTTCAAGTATTCTTTGTGAATTTCATCCAGAAATATTGAGAATTACTTTTTTTAGGGCCAATTTTCGATTTTTTGAAAAAACTGTAAGGGGTTAGCCTATCGATTTTTTTGGTCAAAAAATTTTTTGTCGAGATTTTGCAAATTCCGCAATGGAAATCAATTGGTAGGACCATTTCAAGTATTCTTTGTGAATTTCATCCAGAAATATTGAGAATTACGGTTTTTAGGGCCGATTTTCGATTTTTTGAAAAAACTGTAAGGGGTTAGCCTATCGATTTTTTTGGTCAAAAAATTTTTTGTCGAGATTTTGCAAATTCCGCAATGGGAATCAATTAGTAGGACCATTTCAAGTATTCTTTGTGAATTTCATCCAGAAATATTGAGAATTACGGTTTTTAGGGCAGATTTTCGAATTTTTGAAAAAACTGTAAGGGGTTAGCCTATCGATTTTTTTGGTCAAAAAATTTTTTGTCGAGATTTTGCAAATTCCGCAATGGAAATCAATTGGTAGGACCATTTCAAGTATTCTTTGTGAATTTCATCCAGAAATATTGAGAATTACTTTTTTTAGGGCCAATTTTCGATTTTTTGAAAAAACTGTAAGGGGTTAGCCTATCGATTTTTTTGGTCAAAAAATTTTTTTGTCGAGATTTTGCAAATTCCGCAATGGAAATCAATTAGTAGGACCATTTCAAGTATTCTTTGTGAATTTCATCCAGAAATATTGAGAATTACGGTTTTTAGGGCAGATTTTCGAGTTTTTGAAAAAACTGTAAGGGGTTAGCCTATCGATTTTTTTGGTCAAAAATTTTTTTGTCGAGATTTAGCAAATTCCGCAATGGAAATCAATTAGTAGGAGCATTTCAAGTATTCTTTGTGAATTTCATCCAGAAATATTGAGAATTACGGTTTTTAGGGCAGATTTTCGAATTTTTGAAAAAACTGTAAGGGGTTAGCCTATCGATTTTTTTGGTCAAAAAATTTTTTGTCGAGATTTTGCAAATTCCGCAATGGAAATCAATTAGTAGGACCATTTCAAGTATTCTTTGTGAATTTCATCCAGAAATATTGAGAATTACGGTTTTTAGGGCAGATTTTCGAATTTTTGAAAAAACTGTAAGGGGTTAGCCTATCGATTTTTTTGGTCAAAAAATTTTTTGTCGAGATTTTGCAAATTCCGCAATGGAAATCAATTGGTAGGACCATTTCAAGTATTCTTTGTGAATTTCATCCAGAAATATTGAGAATTACGGTTTTTAGGGCAGATTTTCGAATTTTTGAAAAAACTGTAAGGGGTTAGCCTATCGATTTTTTTGGTCAAAAAATTTTTTGTCGAGATTTTGCAAATTCCGCGATGGAAATCAATTAATAGGACCATTTCAAGTATTCTTTGTGAATTTCATCCAGAAATATTGAGAATTACGGTTTTTAGGGCAGATTTTCGAATTTTTGAAAAAACTGTAAGGGGTTAGCCTATCGATTTTTTTGGTCAAAAAATTTTTTGTCGAGATTTTTGCAAATTCCGCAATGGAAATCAATTAGTAGGACCATTTCAAGTATTCTTTGTGAATTTCATCCAGAAATATTGAGAATTACGGTTTTTAGGGCCGATTTTCGAATTTTTGAAAAAAACTGTAAGGGGTTAGCCTATCGATTTTTTTGGTCAAAATTTTTTTTGTCGAGATTTTGCAAATTCCGCAATGGAAATCAATTAATAGGACCATTTCAAGTATTCTTTGTGAATTTCATCCAGAAATATTGAGAATTACGGTTTTTAGGGCAGATTTTCGAATTTTTGAAAAAACTGTAAGAGGTTAGCCTATCGATTTTTTTGGTCAAAAAAATTTTTGTCGAGATTTTGCAAATTCCGCAATGGAAATCAATTAGTAGGACCATTTCAAGTATTCTTTGTGAATTTCATCCAGAAATATTGAGAATTACGGTTTTTAGGGCAGATTTTCGAATTTTTGAAAAAACTGTAAGGGGTTAGCCTATCGATTTTTTTGGTCAAAAAATTTTTTGTCGAGATTTTGCAAATTCCGCAATGGGAATCAATTAGTAGGACCATTTCAAGTATTCTTTGTGAATTTCATCCAGAAATACTGAGAATTACGGTTTTTAGAGATTTTCGAATTTTTGAAAAAACTGTAAGGGGTTAGCCTATCGATTTTTTTGGTCAAAAATTTTTTTGTCGAGATTTTGCAAATTCCGCAATGGAAATCAATTAGTAGGACCATTTCAAGTATTCTTTGTGAATTTCATCCAGAAATATTGAGAATTACGGTTTTTAGGGCAGATTTTCGATTTTTTGAAAAAACTGTAAGGGGTTAGCCTATCGATTTTTTTGGTCAAAAAATTTTTTGTCGAGATTTTGCAAATTCCGCAATGGAAATCAATTGGTAGGACCATTTCAAGTATTCTTTGTGAATTTCATCCAGAAATATTGAGAATTACGGTTTTTAGGGCAGATTTTCGAATTTTTGAAAAAACTGTAAGGGGTTAGCCTATCGATTTTTTTGGTCAAAATTTTTTTTGTCGAGATTTTGCAAATTCCGCAATGGAAATCAATTAGTAGGACCATTTCAAGTATTCTTTGTGAATTTCATCCAGAAATATTGAGAATTACGGTTTTTAGGGCAGATTTTCGAGTTTTTGAAAAAACTGTAAGGGGTTAGCCTATCGATTTTTTTGGTCAAAAAATTTTTTGTCGAGATTTTGCAAATTCCGCAATGGAAATCAATTAGTAGGAGCATTTCAAGTATTCTTTGTGAATTTCATCCAGAAATATTGAGAATTACGGTTTTTAGGGCAGATTTTCGAATTTTTGAAAAAACTGTAAGGGGTTAGCCTATCGATTTTTTTGGTCAAAAATTTTTTTGTCGAGATTTTGCAAATTCCGCAATGGAAATCAATTAGTAGGACCATTTCAAGTATTCTTTGTGAATTTCATCCAGAAATATTGAGAATTACGGTATTTAGGGCAGATTTTCGAATTTTTGAAAAAACTGTAAGGGGTTAGCCTATCGATTTTTTTGGTCAAAAAATTTTTTGTCGAGATTTTGCAAATTCCGCAATGGAAATCAATTGGTAGGACCATTTCAAGTATTCTTTGTGAATTTCATCCAGAAATATTGAGAATTACGGTTTTTAGGGCAGATTTTCGAATTTTTGAAAAAACTGTAAGGGGTTAGCCTATCGATTTTTTTGGTCAAAAAATTTTTTGTCGAGATTTTGCAAATTCCGCAATGGAAATCAATTAATAGGACCATTTCAAGTATTCTTTGTGAATTTCATCCAGAAATATTGAGAATTACGGTTTTTAGGGCAGATTTTCGAATTTTTGAAAAAACTGTAAGGGGTTAGCCTATCGATTTTTTTGGTCAAAAAATTTTTTGTCGAGATTTTTGCAAATTCCGCAATGGAAATCAATTAGTAGGACCATTTCAAGTATTCTTTGTGAATTTCATCCAGAAATATTGAGAATTACGGTTTTTAGGGCAGATTTTCGAATTTTTGAAAAAAACTGTAAGGGGTTAGCCTATCGATTTTTTTGGTCAAAATTTTTTTTGTAATTTTTTTTGTCGAGATTTTGCAAATTCCGCAATGGAAATCAATTAATAGGACCATTTCAAGTATTCTTTGTGAATTTCATCCAGAAATATTGAGAATTACGGTTTTTAGGGCAGATTTTCGATTTTTTGAAAAAACTGTAAGGGGTTAGCCTATCGATTTTTTTGGTCAAAAATTTTTTTGTCGAGATTTTGAAAATTCCGCAATGGAAATCAATTGGTAGGACCATTTCAAGTATTCTTTGTGAATTTCATCCAGAAATATTGAGAATTACGGTTTTTAGGGCCGATTTTCGATTTTTTGAAAAAACTGTAAGGGGTTAAAAAAAAATTTTTTGTCGAGATTTTGCAAATTCCGCAATGGAAATCAATTGGTAGGACCATTTCAAGTATTCTTTGTGAATTTCATCCAGAAATATTGAGAATTACGGTTTTTAGGGCAGATTTTCGATTTTTTGAAAAAACTGTAAGGGGTTAGCCTATCGATTTTTTTGGTCAAAAAATTTTTTGTCGAGATTTTGCAAATTCCGCAATGGAAATCAATTGGTAGGACCATTTCAAGTATTCTTTGTGAATTTCATCCAGAAATATTGAGAATTACGGTTTTTAGGGCAGATTTTCGATTTTTTGAAAAAACTGTAAGGGGTTAGCCTATCGATTTTTTTTTGGTCAAAAAATTTTTTGTCGAGATTTTGCAAATTCCGCAATGGAAATCAATTAGTAGGACCATTTCAAGTATTCTTTGTGAATTTCATCCAGAAATATTGAGAATTACGGTTTTTAGGGCCAATTTTCGAATTTTTGAAAAAACTGTAAGGGGTTAGCCTATCGATTTTTTTGGTCAAAAAATTTTTTGTCGAGATTTTGCAAATTCCGCAATGGAAATCAATTAGTAGGACCATTTCAAGTATTCTTTGTGAATTTCATCCAGAAATATTGAGAATTACGGTTTTTAGGGCCGATTTTCGAATTTTTGAAAAAACTGTAAGGGGTTAGCCTATCGATTTTTTTGGTCAAAAAATTTTTTGTCGAGATTTTGCAAATTCCGCAATGGAAATCAATTAGTAGGACCATTTCAAGTATTCTTTGTGAATTTCATCCAGAAATATTGAGAATTACGGTTTTTAGGGCCGATTTTCGAATTTTTGAAAAAACTGTAAGGGGTTAGCCTATCGATTTTTTTGGTCAAAAAATTTTTTGTCGAGATTTTGCAAATTCCGCAATGGAAATCAATTAGTAGGACCATTTCAAGTATTCTTTGTGAATTTCATCCAGAAATATTGAGAATTACGGTTTTTAGGGCCAATTTTCGATTTTTTGAAAAAACTGTAAGGGGTTAGCCTATCGATTTTTTTGGTCAAAAAATTTTTTGTCGAGATTTTGCAAATTCCGCAATGGAAATCAATTAGTAGGACCATTTCAAGTATTCTTTGTGAATTTCATCCAGAAATATTGAGAATTACGGTTTTTAGGGCCGATTTTCGAATTTTTGAAAAAACTGTAAGGGGTTAGCCTATCGATTTTTTTGGTCAAAAAATTTTTTGTCGAGATTTTGCAAATTCCGCAATGGGAATCAATTAGTAGGACCATTTCAAGTATTCTTTGTGAATTTCATCCAGAAATATTGAGAATTACGGTTTTTAGGGCAGATTTTCGAATTTTTGAAAAAACTGTAAGGGGTTAGCCTATCGATTTTTTTGGTCAAAAAATTTTTTGTCGAGATTTTGCAAATTCCGCAATGGAAATCAATTAGTAGGACCATTTCAAGTATTCTTTGTGAATTTCATCCAGAAATATTGAGAATTACGGTTTTTAGGGCCAATTTTCGAATTTTTGAAAAAACTGTAAGGGGTTAGCCTATCGATTTTTTTGGTCAAAAAATTTTTTGTCGAGATTTTGCAAATTCCGCAATGGAAATCAATTAGTAGGACCATTTCAAGTATTCTTTGTGAATTTCATCCAGAAATATTGAGAATTACGGTTTTTAGGGCAGATTTTCGAATTTTTGAAAAAACTGTAAGGGGTTAGCCTATCGATTTTTTTGGTCAAAAAATTTTTTGTCGAGATTTTGCAAATTCCGCAATGGAAATCAATTAGTAGGACCATTTCAAGTATTCTTTGTGAATTTCATCCAGAAATATTGAGAATTACGGTTTTTAGGGCAGATTTTCGAATTTTTGAAAAAACTGTAAGGGGTTAGCCTATCGATTTTTTTGGTCAAAAAATTTTTTGTCGAGATTTTGCAAATTCCGCAATGGAAATCAATTAGTAGGACCATTTCAAGTATTCTTTGTGAATTTCATCCAGAAATATTGAGAATTACGGTTTTTAGGGCAGATTTTCGAATTTTTGAAAAAACTGTAAGGGGTTAGCCTATCGATTTTTTTGGTCAAAAAATTTTTTGTCGAGATTTTGCAAATTCCGCAATGGAAATCAATTGGTAGGACCATTTCAAGTATTCTTTGTGAATTTTTTTTGTCATCCAGAAATATTGAGAATTACGGTTTTTAGGGCAGATTTTCGAATTTTTGAAAAAACTGTAAGGGGTTAGCCTATCGATTTTTTTGGTCAAAAAATTTTTTGTCGAGATTTTGCAAATTCCGCAATGGAAATCAATTAGTAGGACCATTTCAAGTATTCTTTGTGAATTTCATCCAGAAATATTGAGAATTACGGTTTTTAGGGCAGATTTTCGAATTTTTGAAAAAACTGTAAGGGGTTAGCCTATCGATTTTTTTGGTCAAAAAATTTTTTGTCGAGATTTTGCAAATTCCGCAATGGAAATCAATTAGTAGGACCATTTCAAGTATTCTTTGTGAATTTCATCCAGAAATATTGAGAATTACGGTTTTTAGGGCCGATTTTCGAATTTTTGAAAAAACTGTAAGGGGTTAGCCTATCGATTTTTTTGGTCAAAAAATTTTTTGTCGAGATTTTGCAAATTCCGCAATGGAAATCAATTAGTAGGACCATTTCAAGTATTCTTTGTGAATTTCATCCAGAAATATTGAGAATTACGGTTTTTAGGGCAGATTTTCGAATTTTTGAAAAAACTGTAAGGGGTTAGCCTATCGATTTTTTTGGTCAAAAAAATTTTTTGTCGAGATTTTGCAAATTCCGCAATGGAAATCAATTAGTAGGACCATTTCAAGTATTCTTTGTGAATTTCATCCAGAAATATTGAGAATTACGGTTTTTAGGGCAGATTTTCGAATTTTTGAAAAAACTGTAAGGGGTTAGCCTATCGATTTTTTTGGTCAAAAAATTTTTTGTCGAGATTTTGCAAATTCCGCAATGGGAATCAATTAGTAGGACCATTTCAAGTATTCTTTGTGAATTTCATCCAGAAATATTGAGAATTACGGTTTTTAGGGCCGATTTTCGAATTTTTGAAAAAACTGTAAGGGGTTAGCCTATCGATTTTTTTGGTCAAAAATTTTTTTGTCGAGATTTTGCAAATTCCGCAATGGAAATCAATTAGTAGGACCATTTCAAGTATTCTTTGTGAATTTCATCCAGAAATATTGAGAATTACGGTTTTTAGGGCAGATTTTCGAATTTTTGAAAAAACTGTAAGGGGTTAGCCTATCGATTTTTTTGGTCAAAAAATTTTTTGTCGAGATTTTGCAAATTCCGCAATGGAAATCAATTAGGTAGGACCATTTCAAGTATTCTTTGTGAATTTCATCCAGAAATATTGAGAATTACGGTTTTTAGGGCAGATTTTCGAATTTTTGAAAAAACTGTAAGGGGTTAGCCTATCGATTTTTTTGGTCAAAATTTTTTTTGTCGAGATTTTGCAAATTCCGCAATGGAAATCAATTAGTAGGACCATTTCAAGTATTCTTTGTGAATTTCATCCAGAAATATTGAGAATTACGGTTTTTAGGGCAGATTTTCGAGTTTTTGAAAAAACTGTAAGGGGTTAGCCTATCGATTTTTTTGGTCAAAAAATTTTTTGTCGAGATTTTGCAAATTCCGCAATGGAAATCAATTAGTAGGACCATTTCAAGTATTCTTTGTGAATTTCATCCAGAAATATTGAGAATTACGGTTTTTAGGGCAGATTTTCGAATTTTTGAAAAAACTGTAAGGGGTTAGCCTATCGATTTTTTTGGTCAAAAATTTTTTTGTCGAGATTTTGCAAATTCCGCAATGGAAATCAATTAGTAGGACCATTTCAAGTATTCTTTGTGAATTTCATCCAGAAATATTGAGAATTACGGTTTTTAGGGCAGATTTTCGAATTTTTGAAAAAACTGTAAGGGGTTAGCCTATCGATTTTTTTGGTCAAAAAATTTTTTGTCGAGATTTTGCAAATTCCGCAATGGAAATCAATTAGTAGTTTCAAGGTGAATTTCCCAGAAATTTGAGAATTACGGTTTTTAGGGCAGATATTTTTGAAAAAACTTAAGGGGTTAGCCTATCGATTTTTTGGTCAAAAAATTTTTTGTCGAGATTTTGCAAATTTGGGAATCAATCCATTTCAAGTATTCTTTGTGAATTTCATCCAGAAATATTGAGAATTACGGTTTTTAGGGCAGATTTTCGAATTTTTGAAAAAACTGTAAGGGGTTAGCCTATCGATTTTTTTGGTCAAAAAATTTTTTGTCGAGATTTTGCAAATTCCGCAATGGAAATCAATTAATAGGACCATTTCAAGTATTCTTTGTGAATTTCATCCAGAAATATTGAGAATTACGGTTTTTAGGGCAGATTTTCGAATTTTTGAAAAAACTGTAAGGGGTTAGCCTATCGATTTTTTTGGTCAAAAAAATTTTTTGTCGAGATTTTGCAAATTCCGCAATGGAAATCAATTAGTAGGACCATTTCAAGTATTCTTTGTGAATTTCATCCAGAAATATTGAGAATTACGGTTTTTAGGGCAGATTTTCGAATTTTTGAAAAAAACTGTAAGGGGTTAGCCTATCGATTTTTTTGGTCAAAATTTTTTTTGTCGAGATTTTGCAAATTCCGCAATGGAAATCAATTAGTAGGACCATTTCAAGTATTCTTTGTGAATTTCATCCAGAAATATTGAGAATTACGGTTTTTAGGGCAGATTTTCGAATTTTTGAAAAAACTGTAAGGGGTTAGCCTATCGATTTTTTTGGTCAAAAATTTTTTTGTCGAGATTTTGAAAATTCCGCAATGGAAATCAATTGGTAGGACAAATTCCTCAATGGAAATCAATTAGTAGGACCATTTCAAGTATTCTTTGTGAATTTCATCCAGAAATATTGAGAATTACGGTTTTTAGGGCAGATTTTCGAATTTTTGAAAAAACTGTAAGGGGTTAAATCGATTTTTTGGTCAAAAAATTTTTTGTCGAGATTTTGCAAATTCCGCAATGGAAATCAATTGGTAGAACCATTTCAAGTATTCTTTGTGAATTTCATCCAGCAATATTGAGAATTACGGTTTTTAGGGCCAATTTTCGATTTTTTGAAAAAACTGTAAGGGGTTAGCCTATCGATTTTTTTGGTCAAAAAATTTTTTGTCGAGATTTTGCAAATTCCGCAATGGAAATCAATTGGTAGGACCATTTCAAGTATTCTTTGTGAATTTCATCCAGAAATATTGAGAATTACGGTTTTTAGGGCAGATTTTCGAATTTTTGAAAAAACTGTAAGGGGTTAGCCTATCGATTTTTTTGGTCAAAAAATTTTTTGTCGAGATTTTGCAAATTCCGCAATGGAAATCAATTAGTAGGACCATTTCAAGTATTCTTTGTGAATTTCATCCAGAAATATTGAGAATTACGGTTTTTTAGGGCAGATTTTCGAGTTTTTGAAAAAACTGTAAGGGGTTAGCCTATCGATTTTTTTGGTCAAAAAATTTTTTGTCGAGATTTTGCAAATTCCGCAATGGAAATCAATTAGTAGGAGCATTTCAAGTATTCTTTGTGAATTTCATCCAGAAATATTGAGAATTACGGTTTTTAGGGCAGATTTTCGAATTTTTGAAAAAACTGTAAGGGGTTAGCCTATCGATTTTTTTGGTCAAAAAAATTTTTTGTCGAGATTTTGCAAATTCCGCAATGGAAATCAATTAGTAGGACCATTTCAAGTATTCTTTGTGAATTTCATCCAGAAATATTGAGAATTACGGTATTTAGGGCAGATTTTCGAATTTTTGAAAAAACTGTAAGGGGTTAGCCTATCGATTTTTTTGGTCAAAAAATTTTTTTCAAGTATTCGTTACGGTTTTTAGCAGAAATTTTTGAAAAAACTGTAAGGGGTTAGCGAGAGATTTTGCAAATTCCGCAATGGAAATCAATTAGTAGGACCATTTCAAGTATTCTTTGTGAATTTCATCCAGAAATATTGAGAATTACGGTTTTTAGGGCAGATTTTCGAATTTTTGAAAAAACTGTAAGGGGTTAGCCTATCGATTTTTTTGGTCAAAAAATTTTTTGTCGAGATTTTGCAAATTCCGCAATGGAAATCAATTGGTAGGACCATTTCAAGTATTCTTTGTGAATTTCATCCAGAAATATTGAGAATTACGGTTTTTAGGGCAGATTTTCGAATTTTTGAAAAAACTGTAAGGGGTTAGCCTATCGATTTTTTTGGTCAAAAAATTTTTTGTCGAGATTTTGCAAATTCCGCAATGGAAATCAATTAATAGGACCATTTCAAGTATTCTTTGTGAATTTCATCCAGAAATATTGAGAATTACGGTTTTTAGGGCAGATTTTCGAATTTTTGAAAAAACTGTAAGGGGTTAGCCTATCGATTTTTTTGGTCAAAAAATTTTTTGTCGAGATTTTTGCAAATTCCGCAATGGAAATCAATTAGTAGGACCATTTCAAGTATTCTTTGTGAATTTCATCCAGAAATATTGAGAATTACGGTTTTTAGGGCAGATTTTCGAATTTTTGAAAAAAACTGTAAGGGGTTAGCCTATCGATTTTTTTGGTCAAAAAATTTTTTGTCGAGATTTTGCAAATTCCGCAATGGAAATCAATTAATAGGACCATTTCAAGTATTCTTTGTGAATTTCATCCAGAAATATTGAGAATTACGGTTTTTAGGGCAGATTTTCGAATTTTTGAAAAAACTGTAAGGGGTTAGCCTATCGATTTTTTTGGTCAAAAATTTTTTTGTCGAGATTTTGAAAATTCCGCAATGGAAATCAATTGGTAGGACCATTTCAAGTATTCTTTGTGAATTTCATCCAGAAATATTGAGAATTACGGTTTTTAGGGCCGATTTTCGATTTTTTGAAAAAACTGTAAGGGGTTAAAAAAAAATTTTTTGTCGAGATTTAGCAAATTCCGCAATGGAAATCAATTGGTAGGACCATTTCAAGTATTCTTTGTGAATTTCATCCAGAAATATTGAGAATTACGGTTTTTAGGGCAGATTTTCGATTTTTTGAAAAAACTGTAAGGGGTTAGCCTATCGATTTTTTTGGTCAAAAAATTTTTTGTCGAGATTTTGCAAATTCCGCAATGGAAATCAATTGGTAGGACCATTTCAAGTATTCTTTGTGAATTTCATCCAGAAATATTGAGAATTACGGTTTTTAGGGCAGATTTTCGATTTTTTGAAAAAACTGTAAGGGGTTAGCCTAAAAAAATTTTTTTGTCGAGATTTTGCAAATTCCGCAATGGAAATCAATTGGTAGAACCATTTCAAGTATTCTTTGTGAATTTCATCCAGCAATATTGAGAATTACGGTTTTTAGGGCCAATTTTCGATTTTTTGAAAAAACTGTAAGGGGTTAGCCTATCGATTTTTTTGGTCAAAAAATTTTTTGTCGAGATTTTGCAAATTCCGCAATGGAAATCAATTGGTAGGACCATTTCAAGTATTCTTTGTGAATTTCATCCAGAAATATTGAGAATTACGGTTTTTAGGGCAGATTTTCGAATTTTTGAAAAAACTGTAAGGGGTTAGCCTATCGATTTTTTTGGTCAAAAATTTTTTTGTCGAGATTTTGCAAATTCCGCAATGGAAATCAATTAGTAGGACCATTTCAAGTATTCTTTGTGAATTTCATCCAGAAATATTGAGAATTACGGTTTTTAGGGCCGATTTTCGATTTTTTGAAAAACTGTAAGCCTATTGATTTTTTTGGTCAAAAAATTTTTTGTCGAGATTTTGCAAATTCCGCAATGGAAATCAATTGGTAGGACCATTTCAAGTATTCTTTGTGAATTTCATCCAGAAATATTGAGAATTACTTTTTTTAGGGCCAATTTTCGATTTTTTGAAAAAACTGTAAGGGGTTAGCCTATCGATTTTTTTGGTCAAAAAATTTTTTGTCGAGATTTTGCAAATTCCGCAATGGAAATCAATTGGTAGGACCATTTCAAGTATTCTTTGTGAATTTCATCCAGAAATATTGAGAATTACGGTTTTTAGGGCCGATTTTCGATTTTTTGAAAAAACTGTAAGGGGTTAGCCTATCGATTTTTTTGGTCAAAAAATTTTTTGTCGAGATTTTGCAAATTCCGCAATGGGAATCAATTAGTAGGACCATTTCAAGTATTCTTTGTGAATTTCATCCAGAAATATTGAGAATTACGGTTTTTAGGGCAGATTTTCGAATTTTTGAAAAAACTGTAAGGGGTTAGCCTATCGATTTTTTTGGTCAAAAAATTTTTTGTCGAGATTTTGCAAATTCCGCAATGGAAATCAATTGGTAGGACCATTTCAAGTATTCTTTGTGAATTTCATCCAGAAATATTGAGAATTACTTTTTTTAGGGCCAATTTTCGATTTTTGAAAAAACTGTAAGGGGTTAGCCTATCGATTTTTTTGGTCAAAAAATTTTTTTGTCGAGATTTTGCAAATTCCGCAATGGAAATCAATTAGTAGGACCATTTCAAGTATTCTTTGTGAATTTCATCCAGAAATATTGAGAATTACGGTTTTTAGGGCAGATTTTCGAGTTTTTGAAAAAACTGTAAGGGGTTAGCCTATCGATTTTTTTGGTCAAAAATTTTTTTGTCGAGATTTAGCAAATTCCGCAATGGAAATCAATTAGTAGGAGCATTTCAAGTATTCTTTGTGAATTTCATCCAGAAATATTGAGAATTACGGTTTTTAGGGCAGATTTTCGAATTTTTGAAAAAACTGTAAGGGGTTAGCCTATCGATTTTTTTGGTCAAAAAATTTTTTGTCGAGATTTTGCAAATTCCGCAATGGAAATCAATTAGTAGGACCATTTCAAGTATTCTTTGTGAATTTCATCCAGAAATATTGAGAATTACGGTATTTAGGGCAGATTTTCGAATTTTTGAAAAAACTGTAAGGGGTTAGCCTATCGATTTTTTTGGTCAAAAAAGATTTTTTCCGCAATCAATTAGTAGACCATTTCAAGTATTCTTTGTGAATTTCATCCAGATATTGAGAATTACGGTATTTAGGGCGATTTTCGAATTTTTGGTAAAGCCTATCGAATTTTTTGTCGAGATAAATTCCGCAATGAAATCAATTGGTAGGACCATTTCAAGTATTCTTTGTGAATTTCATCCAGAAATATTGAGAATTACGGTTTTTAGGGCAGATTTTCGAATTTTTGAAAAAACTGTAAGGGGTTAGCCTATCGATTTTTTTGGTCAAAAAATTTTTTGTCGAGATTTTGCAAATTCCGCGATGGAAATCAATTAATAAGACCATTTCAAGTATTCTTTGTGAATTTCATCCAGAAATATTGAGAATTACGGTTTTTAGGGCAGATTTTCGAATTTTTGAAAAAACTGTAAGGGGTTAGCCTATCGATTTTTTTGGTCAAAAAATTTTTTGTCGAGATTTTTGCAAATTCCGCAATGGAAATCAATTAGTAGGACCATTTCAAGTATTCTTTGTGAATTTCATCCAGAAATATTGAGAATTACGGTTTTTAGGGCCGATTTTCGAATTTTTGAAAAAAACTGTAAGGGGTTAGCCTATCGATTTTTTTGGTCAAAATTTTTTTTGTCGAGATTTTGCAAATTCCGCAATGGAAATCAATTAATAGGACCATTTCAAGTATTCTTTGTGAATTTCATCCAGAAATATTGAGAATTACGGTTTTTAGGGCAGATTTTCGAATTTTTGAAAAAACTGTAAGGGGTTAGCCTATCGATTTTTTTGGTCAAAAAATTTTTTGTCGAGATTTTGTAAATTCCGCAATGGAAATCAATTAGTAGGACCATTTCAAGTATTCTTTGTGAATTTCATCCAGAAATATTGAGAATTACGGTTTTTAGGGCAGATTTTCGAATTTTTGAAAAAACTGTAAGGGGTTAGCCTATCGATTTTTTTGGTCAAAATTTTTTTTTGTCGAGATTTTGCAAATTCCGCAATGGAAATCAATTAGTAGGACTATTTCAAGTATTCTTTGTGAATTTCATCCAGAAATATTGAGAATTACGGTTTTTAGGGCCGATTTTCGATTTTTTGAAAAAACTGTAAGGGGTTAGCCTATCGATTTTTTTGGTCAAAAATTTTTTTGGTCAAAAATTTTTTTGTCGAGATTTTGAAAATTCCGCAATGGAAATCAATTGGTAGGACCATTTCAAGTATTCTTTGTGAATTTCATCCAGAAATATTGAGAATTACGGTTTTTAGGGCCGATTTTCGATTTTTTGAAAAAACTGTAAGGGGTTAAAAAAATTTTTTGTCGAGATTTAGCAAATTCCGCAATGGAAATCAATTGGTAGGACCATTTCGAGTATTCTTTGTGAATTTCATCCAGAAATATTGAGAATTACTTTTTTTAGGGCCAATTTTCGATTTTTTGAAAAAACTGTAAGGGGTTAGCCTATCGATTTTTTTGGTCAAAAAATTTTTTGTCGAGATTTTGCAAATTCCGCAATGGAAATCAATTGGTAGGACCATTTCAAGTATTCTTTGTGAATTTCATCCAGAAATATTGAGAATTACGGTATTTAGGGCAGATTTTCGATTTTTTGAAAAAACTGTAAGGGGTTAGCCTATCGATTTTTTTGGTCAAAAAATTTTTTGTCGAGATTTTGCAAATTCCGCAATGGAAATCAATTGGTAGGACCATTTCAAGTATTCTTTGTGAATTTCATCCAGAAATATTGAGAATTACGGTTTTTAGGGTAGATTTTCGATTTTTTGAAAAAACTGTAAGGGGTTAAAAAAAATTTTTGTCGAGATTTTGCAAATTCCGCAATGGAAATCAATTGGTAGAGCCATTTCAAGTATTCTTTGTGAATTTCATCCAGCAATATTGAGAATTACGGTTTTTAGGGCCAATTTTCGATTTTTTGAAAAAACTGTAAGGGGTTAGCCTATCGATTTTTTTGGTCAAAAAATTTTTTGTCGAGATTTTGCAAATTCCGCAATGGAAATCAATTGGTAGGACCATTTCAAGTATTCTTTGTGAATTTCATCCAGAAATATTGAGAATTACGGTTTTTAGGGCCGATTTTCGATTTTTTGAAAAAACTGTAAGGGGTTAGCCTATCGATTTTTTTGGTAAAAATTTTTTTTGTCGAGATTTTGCAAATTCCGCAATGGAAATCAATTGGTAGGACCATTTCAAGTATTCTTTGTGAATTTCATCCAGAAATATTGAGAATTACGGTTTTTAGGGCCGATTTTCGATTTTTTGAAAAACTGTAAGCCTATTGATTTTTTTGGTCAAAAAATTTTTTGTCGAGATTTTGCAAATTCCGCAATGGAAATCAATTGGTAGGACCATTTCAAGTATTCTTTGTGAATTTCATCCAGAAATATTGAGAATTACTTTTTTTAGGGCCAATTTTCGATTTTTTGAAAAAACTGTAAGGGGTTAGCCTATCGATTTTTTTGGTCAAAAAATTTTTTGTCGAGATTTTGCAAATTCCGCAATGGAAATCAATTGGTAGGACCATTTCAAGTATTCTTTGTGAATTTCATCCAGAAATATTGAGAATTACGGTTTTTAGGGCCGATTTTCGATTTTTTGAAAAAACTGTAAGGGGTTAGCCTATCGATTTTTTTGGTCAAAAAATTTTTGTCGAGATTTTGCAAATTCCGCAATGGGAATCAATTAGTAGGACCATTTCAAGTATTCTTTGTGAATTTCATCCAGAAATATTGAGAATTACGGTTTTTAGGGCAGATTTTCGAATTTTTGAAAAAACTGTAAGGGGTTAGCCTATCGATTTTTTTGGTCAAAAAATTTTTTGTCGAGATTTTGCAAATTCCGCAATGGAAATCAATTGGTAGGACCATTTCAAGTATTCTTTGTGAATTTCATCCAGAAATATTGAGAATTACTTTTTTTAGGGCCGATTTTCGATTTTTTGAAAAAACTGTAAGGGGTTAGCCTATCGATTTTTTTGGTCAAAAATTTTTTTGTCGAGATTTTGCAAATTTCGCAATGGGAATCAATTAGTAGGACCATTTCAAGTATTCTTTGTGAATTTCATCCAGAAATATTGAGAATTACGGTTTTTAGGGCCGATTTTCGATTTTTTGAAAAAACTGTAAGGGGTTAGCCTATCGATTTTTTTGGTCAAAAAATTTTTTGTCGAGATTTTGCAAATTCCGCAATGGGAATCAATTAGTAGGACCATTTCAAGTATTCTTTGTGAATTTCATCCAGAAATATTGAGAATTACGGTTTTTAGGGCCGATTTTCGATTTTTTGAAAAAACTGTAAGGGGTTAGCCTATCGATTTTTTTGGTCAAAATTTTTTTTGTCGAGATTTTGCAAATTCCGCAATGGAAATCAATTAGTAGGACCATTTCAAGTATTCTTTGTGAATTTCATCCAGAAATATTGAGAATTACGGTTTTTAGGGCAGATTTTCGAATTTTTGAAAAAACTGTAAGGGGTTAGCCTATCGATTTTTTTGGTCAAAAAATTTTTTGTCGAGATTTTGCAAATTCCGCAATGGAAATCAATTAGTAGGACCATTTCAAGTATTCTTTGTGAATTTCATCCAGAAATATTGAGAATTACGGTTTTTAGGGCCGATTTTCGAATTTTTGAAAAAAACTGTAAGGGGTTAGCCTATCGATTTTTTTGGTCAAAATTTTTTTTGTCGAGATTTTGCAAATTCCGCAATGGAAATCAATTAGTAGGACCATTTCAAGTATTCTTTGTGAATTTCATCCAGAAATATTGAGAATTACGGTTTTTAGGGCAGATTTTCGAATTTTTGAAAAAACTGTAAGGGGTTAGCCTATCGATTTTTTTGGTCAAAAAATTTTTTGTCGAGATTTTGCAAATTCCGCAATGGAAATCAATTAGTAGGACCATTTCAAGTATTCTTTGTGAATTTCATCCAGAAATATTGAGAATTACGGTTTTTAGGGCCGATTTTCGAATTTTTGAAAAAAACTGTAAGGGGTTAGCCTATCGATTTTTTTGGTCAAAATTTTTTTTGTCGAGATTTTGCAAATTCCGCAATGGAAATCAATTAATAGGACCATTTCAAGTATTCTTTGTGAATTTCATCCAGAAATATTGAGAATTACGGTTTTTAGGGCAGATTTTCGAATTTTTGAAAAAACTGTAAGGGGTTAGCCTATCGATTTTTTTGGTCAAAAAATTTTTTGTCGAGATTTTGTAAATTCCGCAATGGAAATCAATTAGTAGGACCATTTCAAGTATTCTTTGTGAATTTCATCCAGAAATATTGAGAATTACGGTTTTTAGGGCAGATTTTCGAATTTTTGAAAAAACTGTAAGGGGTTAGCCTATCGATTTTTTTGGTCAAAATTTTTTTTTGTCGAGATTTTGCAAATTCCGCAATGGAAATCAATTAGTAGGACTATTTCAAGTATTCTTTGTGAATTTCATCCAGAAATATTGAGAATTACGGTTTTTAGGGCCGATTTTCGATTTTTTGAAAAAACTGTAAGGGGTTAGCCTATCGATTTTTTTGGTCAAAAATTTTTTTGGTCAAAAATTTTTTTGTCGAGATTTTGAAAATTCCGCAATGGAAATCAATTGGTAGGACCATTTCAAGTATTCTTTGTGAATTTCATCCAGAAATATTGAGAATTACGGTTTTTAGGGCCGATTTTCGATTTTTTGAAAAAACTGTAAGGGGTTAAAAAAATTTTTTGTCGAGATTTAGCAAATTCCGCAATGGAAATCAATTGGTAGGACCATTTCAAGTATTCTTTGTGAATTTCATCCAGAAATATTGAGAATTACTTTTTTTAGGGCCAATTTTCGATTTTTTGAAAAAACTGTAAGGGGTTAGCCTATCGATTTTTTTGGTCAAAAAATTTTTTGTCGAGATTTTGCAAATTCCGCAATGGAAATCAATTGGTAGGACCATTTCAAGTATTCTTTGTGAATTTCATCCAGAAATATTGAGAATTACGGTATTTAGGGCAGATTTTCGATTTTTTGAAAAAACTGTAAGGGGTTAGCCTATCGATTTTTTTGGTCAAAAAATTTTTTGTCGAGATTTTGCAAATTCCGCAATGGAAATCAATTGGTAGGACCATTTCAAGTATTCTTTGTGAATTTCATCCAGAAATATTGAGAATTACGGTTTTTAGGGTAGATTTTCGATTTTTTGAAAAAACTGTAAGGGGTTAAAAAAAATTTTTGTCGAGATTTTGCAAATTCCGCAATGGAAATCAATTGGTAGAGCCATTTCAAGTATTCTTTGTGAATTTCATCCAGCAATATTGAGAATTACGGTTTTTAGGGCCAATTTTCGATTTTTTGAAAAAACTGTAAGGGGTTAGCCTATCGATTTTTTTGGTCAAAAAATTTTTTGTCGAGATTTTGCAAATTCCGCAATGGAAATCAATTGGTAGGACCATTTCAAGTATTCTTTGTGAATTTCATCCAGAAATATTGAGAATTACGGTTTTTAGGGCCGATTTTCGATTTTTGAAAAAACTGTAAGGGGTTAGCCTATCGATTTTTTTGGTAAAAATTTTTTTTGTCGAGATTTTGCAAATTCCGCAATGGAAATCAATTGGTAGGACCATTTCAAGTATTCTTTGTGAATTTCATCCAGAAATATTGAGAATTACGGTTTTTAGGGCCGATTTTCGATTTTTTGAAAAACTGTAAGCCTATTGATTTTTTTGGTCAAAAAATTTTTTGTCGAGATTTTGCAAATTCCGCAATGGAAATCAATTGGTAGGACCATTTCAAGTATTCTTTGTGAATTTCATCCAGAAATATTGAGAATTACTTTTTTTAGGGCCAATTTTCGATTTTTTGAAAAAACTGTAAGGGGTTAGCCTATCGATTTTTTTGGTCAAAAAATTTTTTGTCGAGATTTTGCAAATTCCGCAATGGAAATCAATTGGTAGGACCATTTCAAGTATTCTTTGTGAATTTCATCCAGAAATATTGAGAATTACTTTTTTTAGGGCCAATTTTCGATTTTTTGAAAAAACTGTAAGGGGTTAGCCTATCGATTTTTTTGGTCAAAAATTTTTTTGTCGAGATTTTGCAAATTTCGCAATGGGAATCAATTAGTAGGACCATTTCAAGTATTCTTTGTGAATTTCATCCAGAAATATTGAGAATTACGGTTTTTAGGGCCGATTTTCGATTTTTTGAAAAAACTGTAAGGGGTTAGCCTATCGATTTTTTTGGTCAAAAAATTTTTTGTCGAGATTTTGCAAATTCCGCAATGGGAATCAATTAGTAGGACCATTTCAAGTATTCTTTGTGAATTTCATCCAGAAATATTGAGAATTACGGTTTTTAGGGCCGATTTTCGATTTTTTGAAAAAACTGTAAGGGGTTAAAAAAAATGGAAATTTTTTGTCGAGATTTAGCAAATTCCGCAATGGAAATCAATTGGTAGGACCATTTCAAGTATTCTTTGTGAATTTCATCCAGCAATATTGAGAATTACGGTTTTTAGGGCCGATTTTCGATTTTTTGAAAAAACTGTAAGGGGTTAGCCTATCGATTTTTTTGGTCAAAAAATTTTTTGTCGAGATTTTGCAAATTCCGCAATGGAAATCAATTGGTAGGACCATTTCAAGTATTCTTTGTGAATTTCATCCAGAAATATTGAGAATTACGGTTTTTAGGGTAGATTTTCGATTTTTTGAAAAAACTGTAAGGGGTTAAAAAAAATTTTTGTCGAGATTTTGCAAATTCCGCAATGGAAATCAATTGGTAGAACCATTTCAAGTATTCTTTGTGAATTTCATCCAGCAATATTGAGAATTACGGTTTTTAGGGCCAATTTTCGATTTTTTGAAAAAACTGTAAGGGGTTAGCCTATCGATTTTTTTGGTCAAAAAATTTTTTGTCGAGATTTTGCAAATTCCGCAATGGAAATCAATTGGTAGGACCATTTCAAGTATTCTTTGTGAATTTCATCCAGAAATATTGAGAATTACGGTTTTTAGGGCCGATTTTCGATTTTTTGAAAAAACTGTAAGCCTATCGATTTTTTTGGTCAAAAAATTTTTTGTCGAGATTTTGCAAATTCCGCAATGGAAATCAATTAGTAGGACCATTTCAAGTATTCTTTGTGAATTTCATCCAGAAATATTGAGAATTACGGTTTTTAGGGCAGATTTTCGAATTTTTGAAAAAACTGTAAGGGGTTAGCCTATCGATTTTTTTGGTCAAAAAATTTTTTGTCGAGATTTTGCAAATTCCGCAATGGAAATCAATTGGTAGGACCATTTCAAGTATTCTTTGTGAATTTCATCCAGAAATATTGAGAATTACGGTTTTTAGGGCAGATTTTCGATTTTTTGAAAAAACTGTAAGGGGTTAGCCTATCGATTTTTTTGGTCAAAAAATTTTTTGTCGAGATTTTGCAAATTCCGCAATGGGAATCAATTAGTAGGACCATTTCAAGTATTCTTTGTGAATTTCATCCAGAAATATTGAGAATTACGGTTTTTAGGGCAGATTTTCGAATTTTTGAAAAAACTGTAAGGGGTTAGCCTATCGATTTTTTTGGTCAAAAAATTTTTTGTCGAGATTTTGCAAATTCCGCAATGGAAATCAATTGGTAGGACCATTTCAAGTATTCTTTGTGAATTTCATCCAGAAATATTGAGAATTACGGTTTTTAGGGCAGATTTTCGAATTTTTGAAAAAACTGTAAGGGGTTAGCCTATCGATTTTTTTGGTCAAAAAAATTTTTGTCGAGATTTTGCAAATTTCGCAATGGGAATCAATTAGTAGGACCATTTCAAGTATTCTTTGTGAATTTCATCCAGAAATATTGAGAATTACGGTTTTTAGGGCAGATTTTCGAATTTTTGAAAAAACTGTAAGAGGTTAGCCTATCGATTTTTTTGGTCAAAAAAATTTTTGTCGAGATTTTGCAAATTTCGCAATGGGAATCAATTAGTAGGACCATTTCAAGTATTCTTTGTGAATTTCATCCAGAAATATTGAGAATTACGGTTTTTAGGGCAGATTTTCGAATTTTTGAAAAAACTGTAAGAGGTTAGCCTATCGATTTTTTTGGTCAAAAAAATTTTTGTCGAGATTTTGCAAATTCCGCAATGGAAATCAATTAGTAGGACCATTTCAAGTATTCTTTGTGAATTTCATCCAGAAATACTGAGAATTACGGTTTTTAGGGCAGATTTTCGAATTTTTGAAAAAACTGTAAGGGGTTAGCCTATCGATTTTTTTGGTCAAAAATTTTTTTGTCGAGATTTTGCAAATTCCGCAATGGAAATCAATTAGTAGGACCATTTCAAGTATTCTTTGTGAATTTCATCCAGAAATATTGAGAATTACGGTTTCTAGGGCAGATTTTCGAATTTTTGAAAAAACTGTAAGGGGTTAGCCTATCGATTTTTTTGGTCAAAAAATTTTTTGTCGAGATTTTGCAAATTCCGCAATGGAAATCAATTAGTAGGACCATTTCAAGTATTCTTTGTGAATTTCATCCAGAAATATTGAGAATTACGGTTTTTAGGGCAGATTTTCGAATTTTTGAAAAAACTGTAAGAGGTTAGCCTATCGATTTTTTTGGTCAAAAAAATTTTTGTCGAGATTTTGCAAATTCCGCAATGGAAATCAATTAGTAGGACCATTTCAAGTATTCTTTGTGAATTTCATCCAGAAATATTGAGAATTACGGTTTTTAGGGCAGATTTTCGAATTTTTGAAAAAACTGTAAGGGGTTAGCCTATCGATTTTTTTGGTCAAAAAATTTTTTGTCGAGATTTTGCAAATTCCGCAATGGGAATCAATTAGTAGGACCATTTCAAGTATTCTTTGTGAATTTCATCCAGAAATACTGAGAATTACGGTTTTTAGGGCAGATTTTCGAATTTTTGAAAAAACTGTAAGGGGTTAGCCTATCGATTTTTTTTGGTCAAAAATTTTTTTGTCGAGATTTTGCAAATTCCGCAATGGAAATCAATTAGTAGGACCATTTCAAGTATTCTTTGTGAATTTCATCCAGAAATACTGAGAATTACGGTTTTTAGGGCAGATTTTCGAATTTTTGAAAAAACTGTAAGGGGTTAGCCTATCGATTTTTTTGGTCAAAAATTTTTTTGTCGAGATTTTGCAAATTCCGCAATGGGAATCAATTAGTAGGACCATTTCAAGTATTCTTTGTGAATTTCATCCAGAAATATTGAGAATTACGGTTTTTAGGGCAGATTTTCGAATTTTTGAAAAAACTGTAAGAGGTTAGCCTATCGATTTTTTTGGTCAAAAAAATTTTTGTCGAGATTTTGCAAATTCCGCAATGGAAATCAATTAGTAGGACCATTTCAAGTATTCTTTGTGAATTTCATCCAGAAATATTGAGAATTACGGTTTTTAGGGCAGATTTTCGAATTTTTGAAAAAACTGTAAGAGGTTAGCCTATCGATTTTTTTGGTCAAAAAAATTTTTGTCGAGATTTTGCAAATTCCGCAATGGAAATCAATTAGTAGGACCATTTCAAGTATTCTTTGTGAATTTCATCCAGAAATATTGAGAATTACGGTTTTTAGGGCAGATTTTCGAATTTTTGAAAAAACTGTAAGCCTATCGATTTTTTTGGTCAAAAATTTTTTTGTCGAGATTTTGCAAATTCCGCAATGGGAATCAATTAGTAGGACCATTTCAAGTATTCTTTGTGAATTTCATCCAGAAATATTGAGAATTACGGTTTTTAGGGCAGATTTTCGAATTTTTGAAAAAAACTGTAAGAGGTTAGCCTATCGATTTTTTTGGTCAAAAAAATTTTTGTCGAGATTTTGCAAATTCCGCAATGGAAATCAATTAGTAGGACCATTTCAAGTATTCTTTGTGAATTTCATCCAGAAATATTGAGAATTACGGTTTTTAGGGCAGATTTTCGAATTTTTGAAAAAACTGTAAGGGGTTAGCCTATCGATTTTTTTGGTCAAAAAATTTTTTGTCGAGATTTTGCAAATTCCGCAATGGGAATCAATTAGTAGGACCATTTCAAGTATTCTTTGTGAATTTCATCCAGAAATACTGAGAATTACGGTTTTTAGGGCAGATTTTCGAATTTTTGAAAAAACTGTAAGGGGTTAGCCTATCGATTTTTTTGGTCAAAAAATTTTTTGTCGAGATTTTGCAAATTCCGCAATGGAAATCAATTAGTAGGACCATTTCAAGTATTCTTTGTGAATTTCATCCAGAAATATTGAGAATTACGGTTTTTAGGGCAGATTTTCGAATTTTTGAAAAAAACTGTAAGAGGTTAGCCTATCGATTTTTTTGGTCAAAAAAATTTTTGTCGAGATTTTGCAAATTCCGCAATGGAAATCAATTAGTAGGACCATTTCAAGTATTCTTTGTGAATTTCATCCAGAAATATTGAGAATTACGGTTTTTAGGGCAGATTTTCGAATTTTTGAAAAAACTGTAAGGGGTTAGCCTATCGATTTTTTTGGTCAAAAAATTTTTTGTCGAGATTTTGCAAATTCCGCAATGGGAATCAATTAGTAGGACCATTTCAAGTATTCTTTGTGAATTTCATCCAGAAATACTGAGAATTACGGTTTTTAGGGCAGATTTTCGAATTTTTGAAAAAAATGTAAGGGGTTAGCCTATCGATTTTTTTGGTCAAAAATTTTTTTGTCGAGATTTTGCAAATTCCGCAATGGAAATCAATTAGTAGGACCATTTCAAGTATTCTTTGTGAATTTCATCCAGAAATATTGAGAGTAGTAAGCATAAAGCAGAGTACTGTTTTGGGGGCGTGGCTTTCCATGGAGCACGATACTGTTTTGTGACGCCACATCGATAACTCTGGTGGGTGGTCTACGTGCAGGACGGTTTCCCCGCTCCGCGCTCCTCCCCTCCTCCCGCTCTTCACCATTTTGGTTAATTATTTTAACTGAATATGGAGCACAATACTGATTTATGGGCGTGGCTTGTCTGTGGATATGGTGCACAATACTGATGGGGGGAAGAATTTTGATTGGCTATAAAGCACGATACTGTTTTGGGGGCGTGGCTTGTCTGTGGATATGGAGCACAAGACTGTTGCAGGAAGCATTTTGATTGGTTATGAAGCACGATACTGTTTTGGGGGCGTGGCTTGTCTGTGGATATGGAGTACAATAGTGTTGCAGGAAGCATTTTGATTGGTTATGAAGCACGATACTGTTGAGGGATGCATTTTCATTGGCTATGGAGCACGATACTGCTGAAGGAAGCGTTTTCATTGGCTTTGGAGTACGATACTGCTGTTTGAAATGTGATCCGTTTCAGACGCCATATTGGACTTTAAGCTGTGAGCTTTAGACGGCCATCTTGAACTTTTTGAGCTTTGAGCTTTTTGAGATTGCGCTTTTTACAGACATTTTGAATACTTGAATTAACGGAAATTACACTTTGGTGGACTCTTTCTCATGTAATTTTTTCCTCCCTATGCAATTGTATGTGAAAAGATCTGCCGTCCATGGGAATTGATCACGGGACCTCTCGGTTGCGAGTCCAGTACCTTATCCATTACACCAATCGAGGCATGATAGAATCTATGCAGAGGTCTTTCCTATGCAGTAAGCGCAATTTTCTGTATACTTTGTCATATGCACTGACCATGTGTGCAAAAATGCAAATGCAAGTGTCATAGTATGCGTGAATTGCACACACACACATACTCACAGACGAACATTGCCATATCGAGCAGAACTACATCAATGCATTCTATCTATTTATTTAGTATAGATTCAACAATTACTCATACATTGTCATATCGAACTGAGGTAGAATTGACATAGTTTATGAATTTACTAGTATATGTTCGTTGCTTACTCCCACAATGTCATATCGAGCAGAGCTACAATTGATCATATGTACGTGTTTGTGATTACAGCTCAATCCCTTCATGGGTTCAGAATGTTCCATATGATCACTGACGTCATATTCAGAAAGAAGGGAGTGATATTGCTTCTTTTCTTCATTATTGATATGCATGCAATGCAGTTATTTAATTGATCAGTGGAATTTCACAATATTTTGAAAATTTCAGATCTATCAACTCCTTAGAAGAATTGCAAATTGTGTTTTTTTTTTTGCTATTAATGAATGAAATTTTAGTTGAGATTCTTCATAATCTTTTTCTTCTGCATTGTCCAAGTGTGGAAAAATGCAAGTGCAATATGAGACCTTTTCGCGCACTCGAGCTCGAGACCATATGGGAAAGACTCCTTCTATCATTCCCGCTTGATGTCGTCATGCGATTTAAGCCATTTTCATTGGATATTGAACGAATAACGTCACTGAGTTTAGATTTGAATGTAAACCGTTTTTCTTTAAGCATGCAACTTTTGAGCTTGTGTCTTTCAGTAATGTTTGCAATATTTAATTTTTTTCTAAAATCGTAACATAAATTACCAAAAATAAGATGGTTTTACATTTATTTGAATTTCTCTGACATCATACATAGACATCTCTTGATAATACGATCAAATGATCTTTATGTAATTTATCTAAAAAATATTTTCCATGCAGCGAATTTAGAATCCCAATTTTCAAATAAACTAACAATCGCAGATGTTACTATGCATTTCTATACAGTTGTGGGATTATTCGAAATACGATCTCCTCTATCATGCATATAGTAAAAGAATTAAAAGATGAATGAAAAATTATTATTGAGTGCAAAATTTCATGTCTTGTGTATGAACTCTTTCGAACGCAAGTGAGGAAAGAATGGAAAAAAGTGTTAGATTTCTGACAACTTTGTATTACAATAATTGGCATTAAAGAATTTTTCCTAAATAGCCCCAAATTTTTTTGAACAAAATGATTCAATGTGATTGGTATTTTCTTTTTATGATAATTTAACAAGTATAAAAAAATCTTTAAAAAATGTACAGTATTTACCTAAGAATTTGACTAAATGGGGAAAAGGAAGTGAAATAAAATGAAATCGAAACCGACTTTTCGTAAATAAAAAGTAAAACTTCAGTTGTTGTAATTTAGAAAAAATGTACTACTTACCCCTCACATCCTACTTCTACACTTTTTTCTAAGATGTGAACATGACATGTCCGAACATGTTTCTACGGATATGAAACAAATATTTTGCACACATCTGCATAATTTTCTCGGAAAATTTCGTTAGTACGATCAAAAGATCCTAAATTATTTTAGAGGAATTTTAGCAATTAGAAGAAAAAACTTTTATTTGTATGTCAGATTTAATGGTGAGTGGAGGTTAAATTCTCAGTGAAAAGTAATAAGTCGCAAAAAAAGTTGTCTGAAAATATGGAAACCCAAGAAAGATCACATCAAGTTCCAAGTATAATAAAGGAAAAGCAGCGGTTCAACAAATATAATCCTGATCCTTCTGAAGAACTTCGCAAGGAAGAGGAAAAATATGCAAAAAATCGACATCAAAATACAACTCCTGAACTACTGAATGCATACACCTACTTTCTAAATCGAACATGTACATTGTTTATCACGATCGGGTTTTCTCCAGAGAATTTTTCACCAGTTGCTAAAATATGTGCCGTAAGCTACTGGGATGGGATTGACGCTGTAGAATTCACCGAAAATACATGGACAACGTTCTGTGCCAGCAAGCAAACTTTAAGAAAATTGTTGGGAGAGGATGCTGGAAAGGATGATGCTAATATGGAACTTGAGCTGTTGAATATTCAACTTGAAAACTGCATGAACATTAGTAGTTTCTATGCCGTGGAAAATTCCGAACTACTTATTCTCAGTCAAAATGATGGAAATGATCGTCTATCTCTAAATATTTCAGAATTTGACAAATTAATGTTACTTTCTGAATTTATAAATGCAACTTTGATTTACAATACTTCTGTACAGTGGTATGTACAAGAATATTTTGAGAGATACAGCAATGTTTGTAAATCTTTAGGTGTGCAAAGATTGGAAAATTCTAATTTTTCAAACAGCAATACTTTTGATCCACCAGTCAATTATTTTCGCCTGTTTCATGAAATTCCTTTTGTAGCAAGTAAATCAAATATTTCTTAAAATGTAACATGTGTATAAAAATCAAATGATGTCAAATATAAAGATGAGAAAACGTAAATGTAAATTGTTTTAAACTTGTATATTTGCAATCTGAATCCTCTTAAGATAAGAAGAATGAAGAAAAAAATGAAACTTCAATTGCACAGGGTTATGCATTATGCCAATATTTATCTATACCAACATTCCCTTTTCATCTCAACATATTTGCTATTTGAGCAAGATTAAAGTCAATGAAATAAAATTATTTGTGAGAATTTTGTCTTGTTGTGAAAAGAAATTGTTTTACAATCAATTATTTCAACATCAGACAATGTTTCATCTGTGCATCAAGAAAAACACAACATGTTTCATTGATGCATGATGAAAAAATCAATATGAAAATGCTGTGAAAAATTTTACCAACATAAAAAAATCTGCAGAGAGATATCATATTTTTTATCATCTTGCATTTTTTCTGCACCAGAATATTTTCTTCACGTGAAAAAAAATCTTCAAAGTGGCGTCTGGCATTTTTTCTCAACGTAATCTGATTTTTTCTTTGCAGCATTAGCAGGATTGTTTTAATTACATTTTATAGCACAATCAAAAATGATTGTATCGAACTTCTTTGACAAAATCTACTCGATTGCATGCAACTACTTTTAAACAATTCACATGATTCTTCATGTTGATGGCAACATAAAAACAAAAAAAAATAATGATACTTTGATCAGATGCGAAAGAAAACTCATTTCATTGTTTTACAATCAATTTTATTTATAACTTAGTCGGTTGTAGTTTTTCATTACACAAAAAAAAATCTTGACTTCATTTTTTGTTTTCTTCACGAGAAATATATTCTTGTAGTTTCAACGTATGGCTCTCGGCATATAGGGCAATGTCTTGTTTTTGAAGCACATCCTTGACAAGCAGCAACGTGTCCACAAGGTAGGAAAGCGGTATCGTATTCATTGTTGTAGCATATTTTGCAGATTTTATGTGATTGCTGTACAATATCGTATTCTGCTTCTACATTATCACAATCCAAAATTTGATCGCCAAAGAATATCTCGAACAAATTATCAATTGTATTTTCATCATTAGTGTTAAAGAATTGTACCATCAATTGTTTTTTCTCCAAAATAGTCATGCTTTTTCCATTTTTCATTTTTCTTGAAATTTTTTCCACTACACCGCGACGTAAAATCTCATTTTTGTTTTCATAAAGTAGGTCGATCATTTGTGCAATTGTCTTTTTATGTAAAATAAATTGCACCAAATCAGACTCTGATTTTTCTTTTGCCAAAGCTTCTGCTAATTGTCTCAAGCTGTGCGTACTCATTGCGATATAGATTTTTTCTGAGTGATTTTTTAAGATACACCATGTTAAATAATTGTGAAAAATGTTTGTAATGAACAATTTTCAACGAAAGAAAGAAAGGGGAGAGGGATTTTTGGGTTAAAAACGCTCTAAATTTATACTTTTAACTTTTTATTGCAAATGATATAGAAAATTATACATCACTACTAGAATTTTCAGATGAATATACATGATCTGAAGCAGGTTTCCTAGAATAATATAACGTTTGTTCCTCAAAATCAGATAAAAAATCTTCCGCAGGTACTTGATCTCCTTCTGAATCAGTCACATATTCTACAAGGTAAAGATTTTTCTCCTGTTTTTCAAAGTATTTTTCTGTGAGCTTATCTTTTCTTTTACACATGAGTTGATCTTCAACTTCTTTGTTAGACTCCTCTACCTCACTCCTTTGAATTTTGTGTAACTTCTCGAAAGCTATGTCACGTTCCATTTAATTTAAAATTTCTTCTATCCAAGATGGCGGGTCATCGGAATGTGGTCTTTTTCGTGTAAATCTTTCCAAAATTTTCTCAGCTTCTTCTTTCGTAGGATTATGATTTATCAAAAACTGCAAAACAGTTTACGTCAAATACAATTTTTATGAATTTTTTTATTAAAAAATATGGAACGCACCATGTTATTGTGTATCCGAAATATGTATTCTCCGTGAATTAGGTTGACCTATCTTTCGTAAAACAAACTTATTGGTTTGACTGTCGATTATAGAATAACAACAATTTTACACACTTGGTTGAAATATCCAGTTCAAGTTATGCATCACTTAAAAAATTATCCAATATTGCGAAATTGAAATATTATTTTTCACACGTGCAATGAAAAATGTCTCATAAAAGTTTCAAAATTGTACGATATTTTACTGAAAAAACACCATACGTGATAAAAAGATGAAATTTGAGATTTTCCTTCTTTGTATGCACTAGGACATGTTTCGAACAAGACTTGATGGCCCTAGTAAAATACACTTACACGATCGCAACTTTTCTTGGAAAAAATCCATTCCCAGTTGAAATATGATCCTCTGCACACGTGCAATTAGGATTTTTTTTTAATAAAAATACTAAATTCCGGAATGATTTCCTGGAAAAGCATCATTTGCAACAAAAAAATGAAATTGGAGATTTTCCTTTTGCATGGACATGTTTCAAACCTCTCCTGTAGAATCCACGAAAATCGTTTGTTTTTTAGCGCACATATTCTTGATTTATGAGTGTCAAAAACGTGTAGATCCAAAATTTGGGCCCGACCTGAGGAGGTCGCATTTCATCTCGGACAAAATGCACATACACCAATTGTACTGGGCACCCCCCCCCACCCATACCTCTATACCCCCCCCAACCCCTTCTCAGAATTCGATGACGTCATATTTAACTTTTGCATTAAAATTTACACATTACACTCATTTTTTAACGTTATTTTCCCACTTGACTTGGTTTTGATTTTGAGGAACAAACGTTATATTATTCTAGGAAACCTGCTTCAGATCATGTATATTCATCTGAAAATTCTAGTAGTGATGTATAATTTTCTATATCATTTGCAATAAAAAGTTAAAAGTATAAATTTAGAGCGTTTTTAACCCAAAAATCCCTCTCCCCTTTCTTTCTTTCGTTGAAAATTGTTCACTACAAACATTTTTCACAATTATTTAACATGGTGTATCTTAAAAAAATCACTCAGAAAAAATCTATATCGCAATGAGTACGCACAGCTTGAGACAATTAGCAGAAGCTTTGGCAAAAGAAAAATCAGAGTCTGATTTGGTGCAATTTATTTTACATAAAAAGACAATAGCACAAATGATCGACCTACTTTATGAAAACAAAAATGAGATTTTACGTCGCGGTGTAGTGGAAAAAATTTCAAGAAAAATGAAAAATGGAAAAAGCATGACTATTTTGGAGAAAAAACAATTGATAGTACAATTCTTTAACACTAATGATGAAAATACAATTGATAATTTGTTCGAGATATTCTTTGGCGATCAAATTTTGGATTGTAATAATGTAGAAGCAGAATACGATATTGTACAGCAATCACATAAAATCTGCAAAATATGCTACAACAATGAATACGATACCGCTTTCCTACCTTGTGGACACGTTGCTGCTTGTCAAGGATGTGCTTCAAAAACAAGACATTGCCCTATATGCCGAGAGCCATACGTTGAGACTACAAGAATATATTTCTCGTGAAGAAAACAAAAAATGAAGTCAAGATTTTTTTGTGTAATGAAAAACTACAACCGACTAAGTTATAAATAAAATTGATTGTAAAACAATGAAATGAGTTTTCTTTCGCATCTGATCAAAGTATCATTATTTTTTTGTTTTTTATGTTGCCATCAACATGAGGAATCATGTGAATTGTTTAAAAGTAGTTGCATGCAATCGAGTAGATTTTGTCAAAGAAGTTCTATACAATCATTTTTGATTGTGCTATAAAATGTAATTAAAACAATCCTGCTAATGCTGCAAAGAAAAAATCAGATTACGTTGAGAAAAAATGTCAGACGCCACTTTGAAGATTTTTTTTTCACGTGAAGAAAATATTTTGATGCAGAAAAAATGCAAGATGATAAAAAATATGATATCTCTCTGCAGATTTTTTTTTATGTTGGTAAAATTTTTCAGTGCATTTTCATATTGATTTTTTTCATGATGCATCAATAAAACATGTCGTGTTTTTCTTGATGCACAGATGAAACATTGTGTGATGTTGAAATAATTGATTGTAAAACAATTTCTTTTCACAACAAGACAAAATTCTCACAAATAATTTTATTTCATTGACTTTAATCTTGCTCACATAGCAAATATGTTGAGATGAAAAGGGAATGTTGGTATAGATAAATATTGGCATAATGCATAACCCTGTGCAATTGAAGTTTCATTTTTTTCTTCATTCTTCTTATCTTAAGAGGATTCAGATTGCAAATATACAAGATTAAAACAATTTACATTTACGTTTTCTCATCTTTTTATTTGACATCATTTGATTTTTATACACATGTTACATTTTAAGAAATATTTGATTTACTTGCTACAAAAGGAATTTCATGAAACAGGCGAAAATAATTGACTGGTGGATCAAAAGTATTGCTGTTTGAAAAATTAGAATTTTCCAATCTTTGCACACCTAAAGATTTACAAACATTGCTGTATCTCTCAAAAATATTCTTGTACATACCACTGTACAGAAGTATTGTAAATCAAAGTTCCATTTATAAATTCAGAAAGTAACATTAATTTGTCAAATTCTGAAATATTTAGGGATAGACGATCATTTCCATCATTTTGACTGAGAATAAGTAGTTCGGAATTTTCCACGGCATAGTAACTACTAATGTTCATGCAGTTTTCAAGTTGAATATTCAGCAGCTCAAGTTCCATATTAGCATCATCCTTTCCAGCATCCTCTCCCAACAATTTTCTTAAAGTTTGCTTGCTGGCACAGAACGTTGTCCATGTATTTTGGGTGAATTCTACAGCATCAATTCCATTCCAGTAGTTTACGGCACATATCTTAGCAACTGGTGAAAAATTCTCTGGAGAAAACCCGATCGTGATAAACAATGTACATGTTCGATTTAGAAAGTAGGTGTATGAATTCAGTAGTTCAGGAGTTGTATTTTGTTGTCGATTTCTTGCATATTGTTCCTCATCCTTTCGAAGTTCCTCAGCAGGATCAGGATTATATTTGTTGAAGTGCTGCTTCGCCTTCATTACATTTGGAACTTGATGTGATCTTTCTTTTGTCTCCATATTTTCAGATAAGTTATTTTGTGATTTATCACTTTTCACTAAGAAAATGCCTTCCACTCACCAATAAATCAGGGATACAAATGAGACTTTTTTTTCCAATGTTCAAATTCCTATAAAATATTTTAGGATCTTTTGATCGTACAGACGAAATTTCCCGAGAAAATTATGCAAACGTATGCAAATGGTTTGTTTCATACACGTTGAAACATGTTTGGACATGTCATGTTCATATTTTCAGAATAAAGTCTAGAGGTAGGATGCGAGGGGCAAATAGAACATTTTTCTAAATAACAAGTGAAGTTACTTTTTTAAAAAATTGTTTTTCAATGTAATAAATTAAATTTTGTTAACATTTATTCAGGGAGGATGAAGCTTTACGGTCAAAAACTAAAATTAATAGTATTCAGTGATGAAGTGCTAGTGAGTGCAAGGCTAAATTTCTTTATCAGAGTGTAAGAACGCAAATCTTTGACTTTATTTTAGTGAGTATCGCTTGAATTTTATTTTTTATGCCTATTCTACTGAGAGTCATCTTAAAAAAAAATTGATCTTCTACTAAAGAAAGAGGATTTCATCTTCTATTTTGTGATATGTGTCACAGAAATATACATAAATTTGATAATGAGTCATCAATGAAAAATGCATAAGTTAATTCAGCATCCCAGGTACCGAATTATAGAAGTGTATACAACATTTCATTCATAAAAATCAATTTTGTATGAAAAGTTGGTTCCTATTTTATTTTACTCTGCTGCCATTTCTCCACATAATCAAATTCTTAGGTAAATATTGTACATATATTTACAGATTTTTTCATATTTGCTAAATTATAATAAGAGAAAACACAAATCAATAATTCACTTTGAATAATTTTGTTCTCTAATGTTGTAAAAATTCTCTAATGTCAGAGAAAAAGAACATTGTAATACAAAGTTATGAGAAATCTAACACTTTTACATACTTTCCCACTTGCGATCAAGAGAGTTAAATGATTCATACACAAGACAAGAAATTTTGCCCACATTGACATTTTTTCATTCATCTTTTAATTCTTTTATTTTATGCATGATACAGGAGTGCAAATTTCGAATAATCCCGCACAACTGCATAAAACTGCATACCAACATCTTTGATCATCAGTTTGTTTATTTGAAAATTGAGGATCTGAAACTAAGATTCTTGAAATTTCATGGCAGTCACCATCTGCAATAAGCAGAAATTCAATAAATTTCACGAAATTTATCACTTCTAATCTGAAATCACTGAACGAAAAATATTTTTTTAGACAAATTGCATAAAAATCGTTTGATCATATCATCAAGAGATGTGAATGATGTGAGATACAATCATGTAAGTGGAAAAGTATGATATTTTTCGGTAATTTATGTTACAATTTAAATAAAAAAGACAAATATTGCAAACAATATTGAAATACGCAAGCTCAAAAGTTGCATGCTTTGAAAAAAAACTGTTTACATGCAAATTTCAACTCAATGACGTTTCAATATCTATTGATCAATATCCAATGAAAATGGTTTAAATTGCATGACGGCATCAACATCATGCTGTTCAATAACCAATGAAAATTATTGATAGTTCTTATCGCCAGTAAAATTAGTGAATATTGCGAAATTCCACTCAATTTGACAATTATCTTGCGCACTGCAAGACATTTTTTCCATTTTGCTTCATTCATCTGAAGGAATCAAATTGTCGCGCAAAGACTCATACAAATAGTCTCTCCCATATGGTCTCGAGCGCGCGAAAAGGTCTCATATTGCATTTGCATCTTTCCACACTTGGACAGTGCATATAGGCCAGAGACTATAGAGAATCCCGCTTAATGCATAGGAAAGACTTCTGGCAAACCTTCTATCATGCCACGAGTAGCATAATGGATAAGGTATTGGACTCGCAACCGAGAGGTCCGGAGATCAATTCTTAGGCATGGCAGATCTTTTCCCATATAAATTGTATAGGGAGAAAAAAAATACATGAGAAAGAGTCCACCATCGGGCCAAAAAATTTTCATGTCGCGAAAAAATTACGGAAATAGTTAATAATAGGAATAACAGAGGGCGCGCGCATAGAAAATAAGAGCAGCGGTCGGTAAAAATGGCGGACAAAAATAAAATAGCGGTCGGAAATTAAAAATGGCGAACAAAAATAGGAGCAGCGTTCGGTAATAAAAAAAAATGGCGGATAAAAATAAAAATGGCGGATGGGAACTCAAAATGGTGGACACGAATTCAAAATGGCGGCCAAAATTCAAAATGGCGGATGGGAATTCAAAATGGCGGACACGAATTCAAAATGGCGGCCAAAATTCAAAATGGCGGTCAACAGTACTCTGCTGGATAGCCAATAAGAATCAACAGTACTCTGCTGGATAGCCAATAGGAACCCTTAACCAACAAGAAGAAGTGGGGTGGTGGGGCGCGGGAGTTGGGTAAGGGGGGCGGAGCTTGGCCTGAAGGTAGCCCATCGACCAGCATTACTGCACCGTGACGTCACAAAACAGTACTCTGCTGGATAACACAGGTGACGTCACAACAGTACGCTGCTGGATTATTACTACTCTTAAGGTTTTTTTGTTTGATAGGTATAATCAACGGCTACAACATACTAAATTTCCAGCCCGATGCACAATGGAATTTTTGAGTTATTTAACTTTTAAGATTTAAAAAATTTCTTTTTAAAAAAAGCGCCCCTAGCGGTGGTTTTATGAACTTGTGATGTTAGAAGGGGAAGTGGCATTTCACGAGAGCTTTTCAAAAAGCTTTCACTTTTTAAATTCTGACAATTATAACCGGAGTTATGGCCATTTTAAGAAATTTTTTTTGGACCCTTATAGCTCGGGTCAGGGGGGTCGGGGGACCTTAAGTTTGGTATTGATGGAAAGCTCTAAGGCCCAGCTATAACATACTAAAATTTGAGTCCGCTGAATGCCATAGGGGCGGAGCTATTGAGAAAACAAAAAAAGGGGGGTCTTCAAAATGGCGGAAGGAGGGGTGGGGGGTGGGGGGTCTATGCACTAAGTTGCAATTTTCACCCGATATATAACCTTTGCCGAAAACCGCAAGTCGATATCTTTTTTAGTTTAGGAGCTATTAAGCTCCAAAGAGCGGCCGGCCGGCCGGCCGGCCGGGAACGTAACTTAGCCACATATATATTCGGAATCAGGAAGTGGCGAAACACATTTTGGCCAAATTTGAGGTCGATCGGACGACATGAAATTTTGTTAGGATTATAGTAGGTGAGATTGTTAAGAATCTCACCTAATAACATTAAGGTTTTTATTTTCTTGCTACTTTCCTTTTGGACCGAAATATTGAGAAATTAGGGTTCTTAGAGCAGATTTTCGATTTAGGGGAGACGGGGAGGTTTGGATTGGGGCAGGGGCATTGTGGGACGAGGCGATTTTTTCATTAATTATTAAAATAAATGGATTTAACCACTACTTAATCGTAGGCAACATTAAGATGTATATTAACTAAAAGAATTGATAACCTGTTTTATGGTATATAAATTATATAAACATTTTTTAAAAATTGATAAAAAGAAAAAGAAAAAGAAATTGATTGAGCCAATTTCTAAAAGGTAAGTTTGTGACTATTCTCATAATGTTGGGGCAAATAGTACCAGACATTGGGGTATTATCATATTTTGATTCGCTTCATTACTGGCTTCCGTAAATTTAAGTAAAATACCTAGAGGATATATTTTCATAGAAAATTAATTCATCTACACCTTTGTAAAACATCGCTTTCTCTGCGAGAAAAGTGAGAAAACGAGAAAAGCGCTTTTCAAGCTATTTTAGAAAAAAAAACACACACAAGAGACTGTAAATCGTTTGACCAATGCAAACATCAAGGCGAGACATGATAATGACGTTTCTTTTCGCCGTGAGACATCAGAAATTGCTTCGCTTTTTTGTTTTTTTTTAGCTCTATACCTTTTGTTACTTTTTACCCGAAATGGCAATTTTTAATAAAAGGATTTCTGGAGAAAAGAACTTTTGTGAAATTCTAAAATAGATAGTGGTTTCGTATTAAAAAATCCAAATTATTTCGAAAATATTCATCAGTGCATCACTTTTGGAAAATAACTAGGTAATAATTGTTATCTTCTGCGAAGAAAATATTTTAAAAATAGGGCTAAAAATTTCGATATTCTTTATTTTCTGAATTTCTTGTTCGAATTCTAAGAAACTTACGACATTGAAGAAGGTCTATGGAGGCAATCTATAGAAAAAAATTTGAGCCGCTATCTTTTTTACCTTGGAAGATATTGAATTTTGAATTTTTCGATTTGTGACTTTTTACCCCTATTAAATAAAATTAAAATACCTACTATTAAAGCATTTTATACTTGCAATTAGTTCTGTATTGTAAACTACTGTTTTTTATTACAGATTTTATTTTAAATAAAAATTATTAGGCTTTTTTTTGTAATACTATTTGATTTTATTTGCAATAATATTTGGTGACATTTTTATAAACCTCTTAGCTGAACCTAAACCTCTTACTCTAGCTGAATTTAATTTCCTTCAAGTGAGCTAAAATTTTAGAAAAATCCTTGTCGCAACTCCCTCATGAATATTTGATACCTAGGTAGGGAAAGGCTTTAAGGCTTAGCAGTTACTTAGCTTCGAACACATTATTTTTTCTGTATTCTTTTAATGTATCTGATCTATATTTTTCAGAAAATGTGTGACAGTTGTTAAAATATGTATATTGCGATAGGCCAGATTCATTAAAGGAATATGGGAAAAATGTGAAGTGTCCGAAGCCAGAGTGTGTGCTAAGCCGGAAAGCTTTCCCTTACTAATCTTTCCTTTTCCTGAAAAGGACTATGTGTGAACAAATTCATTGTGAACATTAAAATAATCAATCAGTACAAAATTACAGTCATATGAAGTTTCAAAGCTTTCCCTTAACGCTAAAAAAAAAAAAACCTTTCTCGATTGCATCGAGTCAGCAACAAATGTCCAGTTCGCAGATTAGAATGTTATTAATCCGATAGAGTCTTTAAGAGTGCAATATAGGATCCAGCACTTTGAAGAATCTGCAAAAGGAAAATGTTTCTCATATCTTTAAAATCCATCTTAATTAACTCTTGAACATGCCGTTGTTAATGTTGGTAGCGTTAGCTGGAACAGGCCCATTTGGAATGTGAATCCTTTCCTTGCTCGCATCATGCAGAGAATTAGAAACTTCCTCTGACTAGGAGATCCAACATACCATTCAGAATCGTAGATTCCTTCAATAAGATCTTGACTTCTGGTCGTTACAACCTCGCCACTGAAGGTCAGGATGAAGATCTGCGCAATTGCTGCGCAAGAAATTCCAATGAAGGCAGTTGTAACAATCCAGTTGGGCATCTATAAAAATAATCTCGTAAATCGGTAAGCTTTCCTGCTTCACATTACTAATTCTATTACAAGAGCACAGCTCTAGCCACATAAAAATATAGCTAGACTTGTACCCATGTAGCTCCTATGAACAAGATTAGGTATCTATTAACTTACTGAAAGAAGAGTGTATAAACAGAAGCATACGACAAAACAGTCAAAAAGGATAAAAGGTAGGATTGCTGATCGAATTAGATCTTCAAAAATTGTACAAGCATTAAGAATTTCGTTGTGATACTCAATTACTGAACTAAGTTGTCTAAGAACTTCTCCGTCTTCCTTCCGTTCTAAAGAGAACTTAATCCGTTGATACCTCTGGTAGATAATTTTAAAATGTCCAGCGAGATAAAAGCAACTCTCCAAGAAATAAGAATCAAAAGCACAACCTCCGATTATAGTGGAAACCGTTAACATGTAGTAAACTAACATCGATATCTCATATGCAGGAGTATACTTGATAAAATCTATGTAAGTTATGTTGTATGCGGTTTGCCAAGTTGCATTTCCAACTGTGTACTTCTCATATAAGGACATGGCTGGTGGCAGAAATACCCACCTGAGAGAAGGAAACGTATTAGAAATTTACTTAAATCCTTGAATCAAATAATACCAGGATATTCCTGCCATCAAGCTTATGAAGTTGACCAAAGACACGATATTTGTAAAGGGTTTGTGTTCCATCAGAATAGCTTTTTCGTCCTTTTCCGCTGCAAATAAAATATTTTCTTGATTTGTAAGTGACTGTAAGAAGCTCAAACTTACGAATTTTCCAATATTCAATTAGTCGTCGATAGAAGTCTCCCATACGTCCGATCTTCAAGTAAATTGTGATGATTTTAAAGGTGTTTACGGTGAAACCTATGGCAACAGTTGAGCAGGTAATCATTATTACTATATCCGGATATTTATCGTAACCATTGTAGATTAGAGACAACTTCGCGATTTCATGTAAGAAAATACAAAGAGTCGACCAGAATTTTAGTAAAAAATTATTTTCGTTCAAGCTAAATCCATTAAATTTTAAGAGCAATTTGGCGTAGAAGAAAAAATTGGGGTCTTCCATCTTAACAACTTCGTTTCCTAATCCGATGAAAAACTTCGAACCGTTGTATAAGTATTCTTAATTTGAGATAGTAATATATTTATTACAATATTACATATAATGAGGACAGTCGGAAAGCTTTACGGAAAACTGAATACGTTTTCAACTGTCAAATTTTCAATAAAGGTTAGTAATTTCCATAGTCATATTTTTCTCGGTATGATGTACAGTGGGTGTCAATATCTTGTTGTCTAATACATGTTTGAGAAATCAAGTGAAAAAAATGATAGAAAAAATCACTTTTTTAAATTTTTTTTTGCAAATGAGTTCCGTGTAATCCAAAGATATTATTTATATTTGAAAAAAAAATTATTTCATATCAAAGATAATTGTTTTCCAAAAGTTGATCAATCTGAGGAGTCAAAAGTTTGTTGACAAATTAAAAAAAAACTAATTCAAAATGGTCAAACATGCAACCAACTTAATGTAAACCGGTTACATTTTGAGTTTATGTCATTTGAGAGGCAAATAGTGGATTTGTACATTTTTAACGTTGTCAATGGTAAATATATATGTGTAAGAGTGATGATAAATAATAAGAAATATTCTGTTTTTTTGATAATTTATAATTTAGGTTAAAAATGGCAAATTACAAAAAGTTAAAAGGAGGGAAATCGTCCAGAGATATTGTTGGAATGAATGAATGGGGGGTCACCGAAAACCGGTGGTCAATATCTCTTACCGTTTGTCAGCCATGATGGTGAGAAATAAAAAAAAAATTGGATTGTGAATCTCATGGAGTTCGAGGAGTTAAAAATGCCATTTTCGACGTAATTTCACAATGGCTCCGATCAGTAATAACCTTTCGAAGAGACAAAGCCACTCCAAAGCCAAGCCAAACCTATTCGAAAGGGAATCTACCGGGAGCCTAAAGTGCAAGTTCACGTACTCGCCGCTTTAGCACTAATTGTTCTGCCATTTCGAATTTCGATATTTTTGACACTTCAATCGTCAACAATGTCAACAACAGTGTGCAAAGTTTGTTGCAAAAAGTGAATTTTTGTGGAATTTCAAGATGGCAGAACGTCTTAATTGGACTTTCACTCAAAGAGATGTCCTTTTTAGGAACTTGCTCATTTTTGTGTAACTCGTCGGTTTAAACGTTCGAACTTCCAACGGGTTTTTTGGGAAAGTTCTCTCTGATATACCTTTGAATCGGTAAAGGAAAAACCTCTACCGGAGAGAGTTCTCAAATCGGGAAGGTTATTACTGAACGAGAGGAATGATGATCAAGAATGAGATGAAATAAATTCAATTCAATTCAAATTCAAATAGATAGCGGATTCGTATTCAAAGAATATCCAGATAATTTGGGAAATATTCACCAGCGCATCAAATTTAATATAAGTAGTTAATAATTGACATCTTCTGCACGGAAAATATTTAAAAAATAGGGCTAAAAATTTCGATATTTTTATTTTCTAAATTCCTTGTTTAAATTCTAACAAACTTACGACATTGAAGAAGACCTATGGAGGCTATCTATGGAAAAAATTTAAGCCGCTATCTTATTTATCTTGGAAGATATTGAATTTTAAAATTTTCGATTTGTGACTTTTTGCCCTAGTCTCCTTTATGTCTAAAACTAGGATAGGGATTCTGTAAGTGAAGTGATCGGTTAACTTGCATTTTAAATTCATAAATTTCGAGATTTTACGACGAAAAATAAAAAAAAAATTCGTATAAATAACACATCATCATGCTTTTGCCAATGTGATGAATCGTTCATTTTCTTGGTGAATCATTCACAAATGCTAGATAAATATTACAATATTTTCTGACAAAAAGGTTAAGGAAATATTTTTTCTTGCACAGTAACATAAGACTAGACTTTCCCAAAAAGAATTTGAGTAAATCAAGTATATAATTAACACCTTCTTTCTTGTATACACCCATTTATTTTCACCTTAATCACTACGTACCTTCAATTGTAGCATAATATCATATTTTACGACATTTTAATAAGCGGCTGGTGAAACATGAATGGATTGAATAAAGCAATTCGTCTTCCAAATCGATAGCATTTATTCCAAGGTCGTGTGTAATTCACTTAAAGAAGAATTTAATGCACTTTTATTTCCTTGTTTATTTTCAATTGAATCAAATAAGATGAGCTCTTAAATCTTACTGCTTCTAACTATCATACTTTCAAATATTTGTTATGAGCATTTGAGTATTAAAAGAGATTGAAGCACAATTTATTATTAAATATTTATTTTTTTGATTTTTCTTAAAGAAATTAAATTTAAATTCCTAAACCTATTTAAATTAATTACACATTTATAATGTGAAAAATATGTTTTATCAGTAAATTAGTAATAATGGTTAGTAAAGAAAATATATATTTTATTTTATGCTAAACTGTAGTTTAGCTGTATGGCATAAACCTCAATCTCAGTTCAACCTCTCGCTTGCTAAATTCCAAATTCTTAAAAAAAAATTCAATGGACATACCATTAGAATTCCAAATGAGGGAAATGCTAATTTGTAGTACCCCAACTAAAATTTATAGGGTGATAACTTATGCTACATTCGCATTTCTTTTTAAACAAAAATAAACATCAGGCACAGTTGTTATTAAGAATTTTATATGCAAAATACCCTGAGCATAAGATGTGAATTTATAAGAATTTATTAATTCTCAATAAATTCTTACAAATTACTTACTGATCAAAAAATTCTTGCAAATTTGCATTTTATGCTTAGCATATTTTACTTTACCTGTAAAATTCTAAGCAATGTTTCCTTCTAACTGAAAAGTTAATATTTTAGATATATTTTAAGAAAATGTTATAAATAACTGTATCAGTCCAAAGATCTCTAGAGAAAAACGGGATATATATTTGAAATGGTGAATTACAATAAAAAAAGGAAAACAAGAATTATTTCACAAATTTATTTTAGTAATAAATTCATAAGTACTAAATTACACAATACCTTTTATTTGTTTTTTTTTTATTATGTCTTTCTGTTTTTAGCAGAAATTCTAAGTAAAAACCTTAGTAATACTATACCTATGTTACAAAGCAAAATCGAGGATAGATTACATGAATTTAACGAAAACTAAATCTTTTATGTTATATGAAAATATTTTATTAAATTCTAATAATAAATAACTTACTATGAAATATTTGAATAAAAAATGGTTATAAGAGCTTCAATTAATTAATTTAATTTAAATAAATCGTTTCAGAGAAAATATTGGAGTAATCTGATATAGAATTTTAATACATGGCATTAAAAAATTCATTTTATTTATTTCTTTTGTTTAGAAAAATCTTGAAATTGAGATCAATGTATTTATGGGAAACAGAACTTTCTTAGAACATATTATTTTTCAAGTTACATGAGTATGACATGAAATGCTTACTAAGAAGATAGTGTCTTCAATAGAGCAATATACGATCCCGCAGTTTGAAGAATCTGCAATGATAAATTATTATTTTAATTGAACAATCACTAATCACTATCGAAAAGAAAAAAAAACAGATCAAACCGTTGAAAATGTCAAGAGGGTTAATTGAAAAAATCCCATTTGGAATGTGAATCCTTTTCTTGCACGCATCATGCAGAGAATCAAAAATTTCCTCTGACTAGGAGATGCAGCATACCATTCAGTATCGTAGATTCCTTCAATAAGATCTTGACTCCTGGTCGTTACAACCTGACCACTGTAAGTCAGGATGAAGATCTGTGCAACTACTGCTGACGAAATGCCGCAAAAGGCTATAGTAACGGTCAAGCTAGGCACCTACAAAGGATTACCCATAATTGTTTTTCAAAGAAGGATCATAAGAACTACATAACTTACTGATAGAAGAGTATAGACGCAACTACATATAACCATAGAGTCGAAAAGGATGAAGGGCAGAACTGCTGATTGGACCAAATCTTCAAGAACTGCACAGGC